>NW_027471292.1:0-27039 GCF_051020765.1 Lasioglossum baleicum
TTTATCTTACGACTGTTTTATCGAACTTTTAAGGTCTTTATATATGTTACAAAATTTGTTCGTAGGGATGGTGAGTCAAATATAAAGATATTTTTTAGTTTATTGGCTGTTTGGGTTGTTTCCTCTGGGGAGTTTATCTTATCGTGGTTATCTATAGGAATCGGAAGGTATCGCAAAGGGACGCTGCGCCAACTCGACGCAAACGCATAGTAAGTACTTTGTACACGCTTTTCCTACATTTCTACGAATCGTTCGTACGGTATCGTATTCTACAGACTCTTCTTCTTCTTCTTAAAGGAGAAATCGTTGACAGAAAATGCCCGCCTGATCTTCAAAGGACGGTAAAATGTACATTTGAAAGGTGTAAGTTGTGTTTTGCGACCATGCAGCATGTTGCTCGCGAGTTTGTCGGGTCTCTACGCGTAATCGACGTCGCAAAGTCACAGACAATATTCCCCGTTCGGTGTTAATTTTGAAAAACTAATTTCACCGTAAAGTAGGCAATCGATGCATGAATGTGAAATACGCGTCTAATGCGCGACGCCGACAAGGAATAAACATGATCGTTAAGAAATTAATAAAACTTGTCTGCAGGAAATCCTTTTCTATTATTGCGAATATAAGATTCATATAAATGCAAAAAACAATCATGTTTCATTGTCAAACTAGTATTAAAAGGTAATTTATATTAGGTAACGAAATTTTATTAAATTAGAAATGATTCAGATCAATTTGTACATTTTACAACAACTATAAAGATATTTATGAATATTTATTTAGTATGTATTACGGCCCTCGCGAGTGTAAACAATCGATCAATTGCCTCGTGGAGGCAAAACAGAGCTATATGCGTTGCAATTGTATATTTTACCACCCTTCGAAGATCGATCGGACATTCTCTGTCAACGATTTCTTCTTCAGAAGAGTCTATAGGTTATGATACCGTGCAAGAAATTCGTGTTGGATAAAGCACGAGAAACTTTTCGTGCAAATATAAGAACAGTGCGTAACGTAGAAACTATGCTCGGTGGCTTCTTTTTAAAATTTACGTTCCATTGCATTTATTCGCAATAGTAAATAATTATAATTATGGATGTCGATAAACTCGGCATCCTGTCATCTATCTTTCACTATACGATTGAACATCCTCACACTTTTGGTTTCCGCGTAATCCTTCGTTTTTTTTGCCATAAATCGCGCGTTTTTCGCAAAACTCATATTTTTCGACAGCTGAGAGTCACGGAGAAATTTCGCGAACGGATTGGCATTTGGGGAGAAACGGTTGTACAAGAGTTAGCATGTAGATATTCCAAGTGAAAAATCATGGCGCACAGTGCTATTGACAGTTATAGTCAACAGTTATAGCGGGTCAAACATGTAAGTCTTCGTAAAATACGGTCTTACCGATTATCATCCTCGAATAAAATGCCAGACTTTTACTGTTTAAGTTTATTGGAATTTTGCAGTTTGCTTACCAGAAAAGAACGGCAACGCGTAGTTTATTTTTAACTCGTCCTTTATTAGTCAAAGAAGGTATATTGCAACTGCCCTCTTAAAAAGATGTTGTATCCCGTATTTCATGCCAGCATTTTGTCCATTTATGCAAATGCTGTCAACCGACGGCCACCAATTTTCACACTGTCAACCATCCAAACCGAGCGACTATAAAATCCATAAGGCACGCCATTTTTGAGCGAACTTGTACTTTATAATTTTCGCGAACGTATTTCTATGTACAACCGTTTCCATTCCGATAAACAACATTTCGCCATCGGCATAGAATCGCGGAACGAACGGTTGGGTTCGCAATCATTGCGATTTAGACATTAGACGTAGAGGCAGTAACCCCAATATTAGCGGCATCGCGAATAATCAAACTGCACGATAGAAAAAGTCGTAAAAATCATTCGTACCTCAGCTTGGAATTTTCAAGAATCAATGATAACCCGGATGACCCGCTATAATTTTACTATAACCATTACAGCCAATAACACGACCTAGACGAACCTCTAGGTGACCATCGAATGATTTTATCCGTCATCTTACCTTACTCATCAGTTGTTGAGATATTTATAGCCAATGGAGGAAACGACAAAGAGGTAGGAATGGACGTTAATTCTAAGGACCGGAGGATGCGGAATTTTTCAATATTTCTATCAATCGTCATATCAAGCGTCAATTTGAATCATCTACCTCGAGGAGAGGATTTGAGCTTCGAGGTGGTGAACCTATCGGTAGAGTTACCAGGAAGGATTCGAGGTGAGAACTCGGCAAAGGGTAAGTACGATTCGGGTACGTGACGCTACATGAAATTGTATTAATCTAGACTTTAACACGTATTAATATATAATAGTTTTATCGTCATTAGCATATCATGATACGCTTACACATTATCAAAATGTTAATTGTTACCGTAACCTTTCTTAGAAACAGTTTGTACAACGAACAAACGATTGTACAATGTTGTCGCATTTCTTAACACGTTATAACGTACCTTGCGGTATCGACATCATATTAGTTCGCGAGAGAAAGCTTACGTGGCTTACGTAACATTAATATCGTGACGGCTTGCCTGATTGAAAGATGATTCCAGGTACAGATACATTCATCTTATATGGTTCTTCTGCCACTGGGTGGGCACGGTAGCTGTAACAGTTCATTCTTTCTCCGTGGTGCACAAATTGGTAAGTAACAATTGATGCCTTTATTGATTTCGCATTGCATAAAACGAGTTGTCGAGAAAAATAGAAAGAAGAAAACAAGGATAAATATGAAATTGTTCATTATTTCAAAAGACATTAACAAAAAAGAAGAAAAAGAAAGAAAAGACATAGAAGTTTGTCGTAAAAAATTCGAAAATATCCTTGTTAACGTTTGTTGACATTCGAAAAAATTGAAACGTACGAACATCAATGCCCAGTTCTCTCTGACTACGGTAGATTTCTTGGGAGGCACCGGCCGAACCTTCCAGTTAGTCGGTAAACATTCGCGACGTACCACCGTGAACGAAGGAATCTCTCGTTTTGAAGTATGTTACAATTTCAGAACAAGCATATTCAACTAATCGAAATGCACTCCATTATGTATCGTTTATCTCTTTCAAAGGGCTGGAGAAAATATCATAGTTTACAGATACGCTTTGATTTTTTTCGTGTCGCTCATCCCATTCGGTTGGAATTCCACACTCCGAAAGGGCATATTGTTAAAAAATTGCTTCAGAACAATGACATTGGATAGGTGTCATCTCACTCTCCTGACCCCCGCCTGATATAGAAATAGAGCATTTAGAGTATTAGAGTATTCGAGTTGTAGAGTAGTAGGGTATTCTTCTAAATACGAATATTGGTCAGAGAATCGAGTAAATACAAGATATTAATGGGCAGAATAGAGGGAATACGCGTTCCAAATGAATACCTCACCGTTCTGTCAATATCGATGAACATATAGACGTTCTGTGTGAACGATATCTCCATCAGAAAAGACTAAAGTGTATTAACAAAATAATAGATGTTATTCGGTATATAATGGCCTGCAATGTAAAAGACACATTGCATCCCAATCGAAATGTTAACAAATACCACAACATTGTCTAATTTTACCGGTGACCAAATAATTCTAAAAATTCTAAAAATTACAATTGTCATTTCGATTATTTGCTCACGTAACGATTATTAACGACGTAAATACTAGTAATATGTAACGCACTGAAGTATAGATTAATATCAAGTCACGTATCTTCACCGTGCCCTAACCGTACTTAATGTTTGCCAAGTTCTCACCTCGAAATCTTTTTGATAAACCCACCGATAGGTTCATCACCTCGGACCGGAAATCCGATCATCGAGGTAGATGATTCAGATTGACGCTTGTAGTATGGCGTATCGGATAGACGATTGATAGAAATATTGAACAATTCTATACCTTCCGGTCCGTCGAATTAACGTACATTCCTACTTCTTCATCTTTGACTCGATCAACTATAAATAGCGAAACAACAGAATAGTAAGATTAGATGAGAGATAAAATCATGCAAAGGTCACACAGTGGTTATCTAGATCGTCTTATTGGCAGGGAAAGTTATTGGAAGAGTATAGCGAGTTATCCAGGTAGTCTCTGATTCTTGAAAATAGCAAACTCACGTACGAAAGATTTTTACGATTTTTTCCATCGTGCAGTGTAATGATTCACTATGCAACTGTTGTTGTGCTTGACGCTACGGATAATGTCGAATCGCAATGATCACGAACCGAATTATTCGTTTTCTCCATCCTATACCGTTGATGATGAAATGTTAATTGCCGGACGGGAAACGGTGCAGGTTGAAATACATTTGCGAAAATTGTCAAGTGCAAGTTGGTTGAAAGATAACATACCCTGTGGACTTTAATATCGCTCAATGTTGATCGCTGACAATGTGAAACTCGTGACGTTGGTTTATCAGCGTGTGCGTGAATGGACAGAATGCGTGCATGAAATACGGGATGACCCAACTTTTTAAGAGGGCAGGAGTAATTTATCTTCTTTGACGAGTAAAGACCGAGTTAAGAATAAAGCACGCGTTGCCGTTCTTTTCTAGTAAGCAAACTGCAAAATTCCAATAAACTTAAACAGTAAAAGTCTGGCATTTTATTCGCAGATGATAATCTGCGAGACCGTACCATACGAAAACTACATGTTTGATCGACTGTAACTGTTAATAGTAATTAGTCAATGTATGCGGACAAGTATTGCAAATAAGTTTAATAATGTTCGCGAAAGACGAATTCAGAACTAAAGTATCTATTGAATTGTACCCCTACATATTCATCGTGTAATCGAGAATACAACACCGACGATACTTGACATTACTGTTCCTGTAAGGATACTCGATAGAAACCAGAGTCTGACACGTGAAACGAAGGATGTTTCGTAAGCTATGTAAAGAAACGTTAAATTTTGAAAAAGCATCCCTTGTTTAGCCTTAGACCTCATCATTCTGACGTAATTTTTTCAATATGACCTTTCCATGCGCAGGATTCCAGCGAAATGGGATTAGTGACGCAAAAAAGTCAGGATGGAGTTACCGCTATTCGATCTATCGGAATTTTGCAAAATTTCGACTTTTTTTTCTTATTATCCTTTAAAATTATCTACAATTTAAAAGAAAAATCGACCCTCGACACCTGATAAACGTTATTACAAAGATACAAATTTATGCTTGCTTTTCAACTTACCCGTATAACAATCTGTTTCGGCTTTATTTTATCTGTTCGTCTATCAGACGTATTCCTTTCCTCTTTTTGATTTCCTTTCTAGGTGTGAGTATGAGTATGATTAAATTCATAGCGCTCGCATTTTACAAGTGACTGGAAAAGCGTTTAGAATATTGCCAGCAGTATAAACAGTAATTTCTCGTTTGTACGGCGCTGGGTAAACTTTTTGCAGCCAAACGCTAAAGACTAGTATCAATTTCGACTCACTTTTGGATTAATCCACTGAAAGTAAACCGAAAGTGTACCGAAAGTGGAAAAGTAGATAATGTCGATTCGTCGACGTTTCCAATATTACAACCTTAAAATCTATAGGTCTGTCACGTCAAATTGTTACACATGTGCCGATGCGTAACGATGCGGAAGATCTTGAATCGATTTTGGGTTGCTGAAAATAGTTCGCTTTAAAGCCTGCGAACTTTCGTACGTTACGTTTAAGTCTTTAGACTACCATTCAAGATGAAAAACAACATAGAACAATCGACTTTTTCAATGTTTGAAATTTTCCTGCCCCTTATCAGGAAAGATAAGGAATTGCATAGAAACTTTCACAGGAACAGAGAGTGTAGCGATTAGAGTAACCATATTTGTTTCTGGATTTTATCGTTAGCTATTCCCGTATTCTAACGAGTCTGACTCGTGATACAAATCTTGTACCAGACGCGAATATCAGACGAGTCGGACTGGTGTCTTTCGCCAGCTAGAATCGTGGTTCACATAGTTCTCACCGCTACGCCACGGATGCACTGCAAAACGCATAGAAGTCTGTGATTTCTTTCAATGTATTACTTATTTACGAAATACAGCGTTGAAACTGTTGTTCGTCGTGTATTACAGAATATAATAAATTTATATATATGTTATGTTATATATTTGAAATATTCCTCTGTGCAACAAGGGACAGGTATAGGTGACCCTTTACAGTCTCTTAACAGCCAAGTCCTAAATGCTGAATAGCTCAGAGTTCGAAACTTCCTATGTTCATTAGGCTGTTGTATATACTTGAGGCATTATTTATTCAGGACTTAGGACTTGAGTCTGGGTTAAAGTAACTGTCCGCGAAGTGCTGGAGGATGAGATTGCTAGAGAGTTGTCGGTATAGAGAGTGGAGAGTAGTATTACAGCTTAGCCATGCGCGATCGTGCTGGTTGTAACCTTTGTTAGTTGTATACTATCCGAGTCCAAGTGTCGCTCTGTCAACGGTCTGTGCGTCTGTCAGTATCTGTGTGATGCTCCTCGTAAAAGCTTTGATCTTTTGGTCGGTGTGCGACGGGAATGAAGACTGATCTCGTGACCTGACTGACGGAGGCAACGAGTGATCCGCAATCGCGAAACATCCCTGAGACCGCGGGGGACGCGTGTAAACCAGGGGAAAACGAATTTGCTGAGGATGAAGCAGGAACCCGCGTGATTTGAGATCGAAACATTGGATTTATCGCAGCGTGTGTTAAAGCGGTTGCCGTAGGCCGGCGTTGTCGATATGAGGCAACAGCTGGGAATCGGATGACACGAAGATGAGCAGCTGCGTCTACTACGGGTCGTACACAGGCTGTCCTCGAGAATCCTGCAATGTAGGAAAGGTTCTAGGGCGAGCTCGTCGAATCGAAGGTCAATCTCATACTGGTCGACGAATTCTCCGAGGAACTACCTTTCGTGTATGCGCAAGCCGGGCAGCAGGTATCGCCATTCGTCGATACTGGGAGGAAGTTAAGCTTAATACGCGCCCAAACGTACATTCGCATAGGCGCGGCACGATTAGGAGATGGGACATCAACCTTTCGAGGCGACGGTTCCAATTCAAGCAAGACCTTAGGGTAATTGCAAAGAAACGAAACTAGAGGCAACGACACGTTTGCGATCACTTTACGCGCGGTGTCAAATCAGCTCATCCAGACACGATCTGCTACGAGAGCAAAGACTTCCATTGGGACTTTGACATGGGAACGTCTGCGTCGAAGGAACGCAGGATAGCACTGAAATATCTCACCTAACCCTACCTTTCGGAAACACCTCATTTCCCAACTGCGAGTTGCTTCAAGAATTCCGACTCACCTTGAAACAGAGAAAAAAGTTGTCAGAAGGAAGCGAGAGCAAGTTCGATTACGAACTCTTCGAAGATGAACAACAGGTAAATCTCGGTGTTTAGTAATCTCGACGAGTTTATTAAAGGGAAGGATCCACGCAAGTGTCCGTTAGGAGTTCTCTCGACTCTAAAGCCGAGGAAGAAGCGGACGACCACGGGTTAGCTAAAGTGCATTTGTAACATCACCTCGAAGAAAATGCAGACTAGTGTCGCTAATGATGAGTCGTAAATGAGGAAAATTATGAAATGAAACTATCCTGGGTGCGGCGTTACTAAGCACTTAAATTGTTCGAGAAAGAACACCAGGTGCTGTCCGTTTCTCAACCGCTGCGCGGCAGAAGCGGGACGCTGGTTGTCGACTTTGAACTTTCGTCGGAATACCTTGTGTCTCTGGGTTGTTTCCCCCGTAGAATTTACACCGAACGTGCTTGCAGCGCGTTGAATTCAGATCCGACTGTGCGAGGGAACATCTATCGGCATCCGCATAGGGTGTCGGTGCAACAATGCCAGACTATAGAACGTGTCTTTTGATCGCAGCCTTCTTGTATCGGATCCCTTCGGTACCGGCAATGTCGCCAGCCATACCTGTGACAGCATACTTGGACTTGGATATTTCTTGGACCCGCGAAGCGGCAACGACGATATGACAAATTTGTTTTTGTGTGGCCGATAATCCTGGCTGCGAATGAACGTATCTGATTACGAGATGGCGACGAGAATGATGAGACTGGTCGCACGTACATCTGCGATGGGGGAACATATCTTTGTCAGAATGGTCGTGTGTCGGAATGGTGAATGACTGGGATTTAGAGTTTAGGCATTTATTATTTACGATTCGATATTTGTAGCGTTCTTCTGTGGAAGAAGGAACTAGTCTGAGTGACCTTTCGCAGTCTCATAACAGTCAGGTCCTAAATGCCGAATAGTTCGGTACTTTCTTCGTTTATTCAATATATATTGTACTACATATTTCTCGAACTTTGTTATTGCCTCGGGTCATCGGACACGAGGGGTCCTTCGGCACTTTTAATCTGGCTGCCGAATATATGAACGGAATTAATAACAGGTATTCAACATTTCGGCTCGTATGCCAATTGTCTCCGGCCATCAGCTACTCTGGTCTGTTTAACGTGCGTCTTCCCTTACCGCTGTGGCCAGGATTTCGTCGAATTGAATGGCACGAAACAGGGTTGATATATGGACGCTGGAAGCTCCTATCTAGAATTAAACAACTGAATGTGAAAATCGATGTAACTTAATGTATTAAAGTAATAACCAAATGAAGGAGTAAGCGTATAAAATAATGTTGGTATGCTATACATTTATTTCAAACCCACACGGGCGCGCGTATATATGTTGTAGATGTTACATTTAATTTCGCATTAACGGAATTGATGCGTTGTTTGTTCTTTAAAGATGTTTACTACAAGCTAAAATAAGCTTACTCTAATGTACAGCTAAAGGATTAAATTAACAACCAAGCGATGCGCTTCCTTCTTAGGGACACCTTCACCTCTGAATCTCAAACTCTATCTTAAACTTTAACTGCCCTTCTCTTGCTTTTGCATTCTTATTTATACCTTGCGCTCCGTATTCTTTCATATTCATATTATTCTTTGAATAATATTCACTGAGTACGCGTGCACATAAACTATGGTTTGAATGTAATATATAGAGAGAAATATGTTTATTAGAACTATCCTTACATATATATATATATATGCGGGAGGAGGTGAAGGAGTCCGTTGTCCTCCCCTAATGTTGTTGGAAATCTTCTCCTTTCTGGCCTGGACCTGGTTGGATATCCTCCGCCCCTGGTGTTGATGCTGGAAGGGTGGAAAGGAAAAGAATGGGATGCGTTTCCTTCCTGTGTCAGCTAATGGGAGACTCATCGGTAAAGGCTATCTAGCAGGCTCTGCCTTTTTTAATTTTTATTTTTTTTAACACACCTTTAATGCGCCAAATTGAAATACAAAAATATATATATTCAAAAAAACCAAAACGTGTATCGTTTGCTATGTCTGGATTGTCGGTCTTTGTTATGAATTTTGTGAACTTCGACCAAACGGCTTTATGGAAGTTGTATTTGTTTGGTGTTACTAACTTTTCTATTTCTATCGTTTCCATCAAGTGTATCGATATTTCCATCAAGACTACTCGATGATCGCTATCATATCCGAATGAGATCAGGGTATGGTGGCTAAGTGTCTTATGGAATTTAATGCGCCTATCCGTTATGCAGAGATTTATGAATGCGTTATTTCTTGGGTATGACGGTGTTGCTGTTCTGTCGAGGGATAATAGGTAAGGGATATGATTTTCGGGACTCTACTTGTTTAGTGATATGCCTCAGCTATTGTTTATAGCATTACCCCAAGAGTGGTGTTTCGCGTTAGGTCACCGGCTAGTAAGTAATAATTATTTGCTCTATATAATTCGAGGTGTCTGAAGAACGATTTAAACTCTACCATAACTCTGTATCGAGGGTTTAATTTGGTTTCGCAAAGTAGTACAATGTCTGGTTTACGCTCGTTCAAACCAGGAGGAAGGCGCGTCTTTCGTTTATTATAATAGAGTTTACATTAATTTCTATAATCTTCAGTCGTGTTTCATTCTGATTAATCGAGTTTGTCATTTGCCTGATTCCTCCTAGTAGTGTCGCATTGAATGTGTCGGTTAGGATGTTCTGCGTGGATATGTTTGCATCGCCATTAGCGGCTGGGTGCGTACTGTATGCGTCTGTGTCTGTTTGCCGGAAAGCATCGCGCTGTACGAAATGACCGGATTGATCGTTTTATTCATCAATGGCTGTTTTTTGTCCCTTTCTATCTTTGTCAATGGTTTCCTATCCTCGATCTTTTGCTTCAATTCCTCAAGCCTTGGACATGCTCTGTATGAGGAGTGATGGCCAAAGCTTTTGCAATTGACGCAATACGGTTTGTCCACGTATTGGTCAGTACGCGTGCACTCTTCTGGATTATATTGGAGATTACATTTCACGCATCTATATTCTAGGTTACAGTTTAGGAAGTTCGACCTTCAAACTGTTTTACTGACTTAAATGTTATAATAATAATTGTTGAAATATTTAAAAAATGTAATAGATGGCATATATTGAACATTGTAAGAGTCAAATCTTGAGAAATAGTTAGGCATAATTAGTAAGTAAGTGTATCGATACGAATTCTGTAGTTAGCGGTAGTGGTTATGCGTGTCGCTAATCATCGATGACAGTTCTGTGACATTTATTAAAAATAATCTACCGATGAACATAAAACTATGAGTGACACGACAAAAATCGAATGTTATTCTTATACAAGTATTGAATAAATTAAAATTATTTATTTATTCGTGAAATACATTTTAAAATGTACAGTGGATTGAATATTATACATATATATCAATATATATATATATTATATATATATATATATATATATATATATATATATATATTGATACTTTCTTTTTTTCTTTATATTAATATTTGTTACGTTCCTTTCTTAAAAAGTATATAATCATTTAAACAACTCAAGGTATCGATAAATCTATAATGAAATACAAATTTTCTCTTTAATTTTATATTTTATAATTAATATTACAATGAAAATCTGAATATATAAAATAAATTATTAAAGTATCGATTAATACATCCAGGAATTAATGAAATATTTCTACTCATTATTTTAGTAATTACCGATATCGGATCTGCCTCGTTTAAATATGATATGTGAAATATGATTCAGTGAAATGACCTTTCCGAAAGCATGGTACGGTCGTAACATAGCACGTCAATTATTTTTAAGAAATTTAAGTTCTGGTACCGCGTATTCTGTTGGTGGTGGCAACCGCCCTCTGAATTACGAAGAGGCAGTTATGGATAGAACATTGTTAAAACATTATGATTGTTCTTGTACAAATGGATTATCGAAAAGTGCTAAAGTACAAAGTCCATCGTTGAACAGAGACAGAACAGATTGTGGAATAACTATTTTCACGTTGCACCAACGTTAACCATCAATTTCGACCACTACCAGGCGCAATATGCAAGACGCCATTCTATGATTACAGTTTGCAGATTTAGTCGTAATGTACTTTTCCTAGCACAATTTAAATCACTGTAAGAATGGTTATTATGGATTTGCTAGTAGTGAAATCGACGGTATGTTATCTATGTATAGTATGTAAAATTATTCTAATAATTATGAATGTAAATGCAAAATTTTAAATCAAATATTTGGCGTATTTGTAACGCTCGGGTTTAATAACTCCCGGTATGATCGATTCCCGGTAACCCATGCTGGCGGTCGATAAATGAAATTTGTGGAATTAAAAGTGTGTTTATTTCCGACTATCAGTTTGAGGTTAATTAAATTTACAAATTTCTAAATTCTACCCTTAAATTGCTACGTTATGTTATGTACATTATGTTAGACGACTGTTTAGTTTTACTAAATAGATACCATCAATCAGACAAGCTCCAGACTGACTGTCTTTCCCTTTTTATCCCTTTCATCCCTTACTCATCCTTATCTTCCTATTACTCGTTCGAATCCAGACCGTCCCTGCATCATTCACTTTTAACCTTCGATCCATAGTCAATCTCTACTTGTTTCGTACTCTATGGATCCCAAAATTCGAAGATTCTTTTTGTAGTAGTCAGTTTGAAGTATTAAAGTGCAATATCTGGTAAGTATGTACTCGGTCGTATTGTTCAAAGTATCGTTAGCAAAGTTCCCGTGTACAATTGTAACGAAAATAAAAATTCGGAGTACAATCTTGAAATTATATGCATTTATATATGCATTTCCATTCCAAACGTGTAAAACAAATTCGACAATTAAGCGGATTATCAAGTTACCCAGTATATTTCAAATTATACTGGCCAACCATTTATGCGCTTAATATTTCACGGGAATTATAATAATTACTCGTCATCGTGGTTTCCGTGGTTCGATCGTATCGGTATAATTCGTCAAGTAATGAACAAGTCAACAATAGCAACAGGTAGGGAAGGTAACATCTGTACGTAAATTACGCACACGAGAGCCGTATCGGCAAACCGACAAATTCATTTGTTGCGCACCACTTCCTGTTACACGAGGATGTAAGTAAATACGCTGTGCCAACACTTCTCGAACGCATAATAAGTACTTATATGTAACAGGAAGTGTTGCGCAACAAATCAATTTGTCGATTTTTTCTTTTCCTGCTCCTACGCCTCTCACATCCGCCAGACGCCAATCCCTCCACCGCAAACTGGCGGGAAAAAACAGTCACACACACCGTTGTTGGCATTCCGGGAGGTGGAGGCTCGCCGTCTCCGCCTTCTCCTGCGGGCGGAGTCACAGAGCTCACGACCACCCTCTGCAGAGCCACATGCTTGCTAAAAGAGTCCAACTTTTTCCACGAACTCTTACTCTCCATCGCTGTGGAAGGATGGCGAAGAGTGAGAGATTCCACCGTCACGGCGCTCTCGTGCCAGGACTTGCCACTCCATAGACTGTAAATTACCATACTTCACCCATAATACATTCAATCATTTTCCAATATTATACGTTCCCGTGAATAAACATTTGGGCTGTTATAAATGTTTTCGACTAATATATCGACTTTATCTCCAGAGATTTATCGTAGAGGTAAAATATTTTCACTGTCACATTCCTGAAATTTATTCGTATTCGCGTGGGTTAGGAGGGAGGGGAGCAAATTCATAAAGAAACATTTGTAATTATTTGTTTACTTAGCGGTGATATGCGGAATCCAATAAACACGATTGCGATGCTCGAGACGAGAATTTCCAAAGAATTCGAAAATATATTTGCAATAATTTTCCAGTGCCCGTTCTGATTCCGGGAGAAATTACGTATAATGATAACGTAACGATTAAAAAAAAAAAAAAGGTTTCTTTCGACCAAAAGTAGCTATAGGTTATTTTGATTGGTTTAGCAATTCTGGTATTAAACGTATTTACCTTGCGATGCTTCTTGTGTATCCTGTTGTAATGATGGATGTCGAAAATGAAGAGATTAATTAGTATTCGTTACTCGATCAATTTCATAACAGCGACACAATACGACCCGCAAGTTCAGTCAAATAAAGGTCAGAATGCTACTCAGTTGAATGCTGCGATTTTCAGCTTATTTTCAGCTTTCAGGTTTATTCGGCTCGGGAAATCTCACACGGTGTCGTAGTAGATGGACGGGCAGTTTGCCGACGTTCATCCCTGTTCATAAAGGGAAGGACAAGCGAGAACATTTTATGCGCAAGCATTCATAGTGGACAAGGGTTTAACGCGCATCGCCATCGTGATTTACTCTTACCGTAATCAGTCGAGCATAAGTAAATAAGTACACGTCGACGTGAGAGAAAATCGACAAACATTTTTGGATGAAATGTCAGATCCGCGTCGTACTCTTTCATGCTGAGCAGGCGTTCCTCTGGCAGTAGAAGAAAAGATTTTGTAATTTTACCGATTTACAGCATCTGGATGATGTGAAACTTTCCTCTAATCGTAAGGTACAGGTGTCTCTGGATGTTTGACGTTTTTCTTGCAACTCTAACAATTCTACTTAGGTAAATAAGGACATCGCGAGTTCCGTATTCGGTATAGAAACTGGAGCGGTTTATGTACTTAGAGTTAAGAGAAATTAGGGAAGACGCAAAAACACTTTCAAAGAGTCGCTGATTATTAAATAATGATATGTTTGGAAGACAAAGATGAGCTATCGCTGATAATAACTCTAAGATTGACACTAACTCTACTCAAATACACTGACTTGCTGATGCTGAACTATGACTTGGTACTCTTTAACTGCTCTAACCAACCACTGTAGATCTCAGCCTAGCTATTTCGCTGCTCTAATTACGCTGCACCAGAACGAAACATCGCATCCGCTCGCAACAGATTTATCCCTGGCCTTGAATATCCCTCGCCATCGTCGATCTTGCACCAGGACGGGCGAGTTTCCCCATATTCCGTCATACACTCATACATATTCCATCTTTACACTCACGCCCCTCGTCTTGACTGGACTGTGTGCGCAACAGCCTTTTCTACCATCGCGCGACTGCGCCTACGTTCTCCGAGCAGGGTAAATCTGTCGCATCATTCTCGCTGAAACTTGCCTCAAATTTGCTTCTGCTACCTTGCTCAACCGCTTTCTTAGTACACCTGCTGCCGCCGGGTTTCGGGTAGTCCATGGCGGGTCCCACGGCTTCATTACTGGTGAATTCCAAGGTCCCTTGTTCCGTGTAGCTCGTGGAAAGTTTTTCGATCTTGAAATCAGTAAGGACATAGTTGCACATTTTCCAAACGAAATTCCCTCGATCCGAGATTATGATTACAATCTCCGTAGCTCTACAGCTAAATAATATGCGTTCGCGCCGAGTTGGCACAGTGGATTTCATTTCTATATCTGACTGACTCCTCTGATACTTTCTCTATAATACACAACGGCCACTATTGGCCAAAACGGTGACATAGATCATTGACGGACAGTAGCGAGATCGAGTGAGATAATAATGTTAACTTTAAGAAACTGAAAACTAACACCGGTGCTATCTCACTCGGTTTCGCTGCAGCCCGCCGACGATTTTTGTCACCCTTTGGCCAGTAGTGGCCGTTGTTTATAATCAAGGCAGTGTCAGGCAGAGTCTGAAAATGAAACCCGCTGTGCCAACTCGGAGCGAACGCATAAGTACGTCTTGCAACAATTTTCTCGAACCCCGCGCTATCTCTCGCGAAGATACGATAACATATCACCGATTGTGGCAAATTTTAAGATTTTTCTTCCCAATGTTCTGCTGCTATCGCTCGACCAGTTACTTACGCCTTCCAGTTTCTCGTCTTGGTATGAATGCATGTCTGATGTTCCAGACATTCCGGGCCAATCGGTCTCGAGAAAATCGGCGACGATCGACGTCAGAGAATAAAAAAAGGAGACTAAACAGGGAGAAGAAAGAAGGAAAAGGATTCGCGTATCCGACAGATCGACCGATTATCGATAGAAATCAAGAGGATGTTGTGAGATTAAGAAGTACTTGTTCGGTTTCGCGAAACGAAGGAAACGGACGAGTCCCGAGGCACGTAAATATCGAGGTCGTCGAGGGTTCCAGGGGAAGACTTAACCATCTGCAGCCCGCGCAGAAGATTCCGAATAAGAAAATTCCGAAGATTGTCAAATATGCCTGTCATGTAAACGAAAGTTTTGTTTCTATTGACCTGCTCGAATAGTTCAGAAGACTGATAAGGCCGCGAAACGACCGTTCGGCGTTATATCATAAAATACTCGCGTTCAATGTAAGTACGCGAGTGTTAATTGACCGTGTTACGACAGCTTTCGCTTTCTTTCTCTTTCTCCATTGTTCACCGCTTCTCCGTTCATCACGTTCAGCAGATTTACGTCTGCAAGCGACGTTAAAGAGCGATAGTATCTCTGACCCCATCATTTCGTAAATGGATCACCGGGAAATTTAAAGAGGAGCATTCATTAACGCACCCGTTACCGAGCATACTTTCAAAGAGTTTCAGCTCGTACCAACGATAAATCGAGTTAATTTGGAATGCGTAATACGAGATATGCGTAATACAATATATATATATATATATATATATATACGATACGATATTCTATGTGTACGTATAATATATAACATATTATTAATATAATAATATATACAAATAATATATTATAAAATGTATTATATTATATATATATATAGAACACTGTATCGTATACGTAGGATCGTTTTTTGGTGGAGGGAATTGATTAAAATAATACTGCGACTTCTTTTGGGAATACGATATAACTTTATTAAAATAATCAATTGTATAGGATAACTGATTAGATACTTATTCTTACGGCGCTGGCCTACCTCATTAGAACTGCTTAAGGAGAAACTTAAAACTGACCTCTCCTACTGCCTGCACTGTTATCTATCCCTTTCGTTCTGTCTTCTTTCATACACAGACACTCTTTTTCACTCACGCATTTCCTATGTAGCCTGGGCCTTGGGTGGGTCAGGTACTTGGAACACTCAGGACGCATCCCCAAACTTTCACATATTTCTAGCTGCCGTCCCTCTCATAAATATTTCAAACACACGGGCCTCTTGCACGCAATCATTTCCACATGCTCTGGGTTCCATCCACTCCTGACATTCGTTCAGGGTCCGTATTCATCCCATTCCTACATATATATATATATATATATATATATATCGTATTACGCATATCTCGTATTATGCATTCCAAATTAACTCGATTTATCGTTGGTACGAACAGAAACTCTGTGAAAGTATGTTCGGTAACGGGTGCGTTAATGAATGCTCCTCTTCAAATTTCCCGGTGACATATACAAATATAATATATAATATATGTATACAAAATTAGGCTAAGAAGAATGCCTCGTGTCCGGTGATCCGAAGAAAATAGCTAAAGAAGCGAAACGTGTAATAAATTGCTAAAATAGAAAGTGCCGATTGTGAATTTAGCCAGCATTTAGGGCTGACTGGCAGAAGACCGTAACCTAATTTTACCTAAGCACGTTCAAACGTTCTAAGCATATCCAATCTAAAGAAGTCCCACGAATAAAAAATCTTCTTCTATTGCACTGTATTTTCTTCGCGTCGATATTCAGCTGTACCGAAAATTCCAGAAACTCGGTATGTCCTATGATACGCGACGATAAATTTCATCTTGCCACCGAGTTCCACGGGACTCATGAAAATTTTATTTCAGCCGTTATGTCACATTTGTTGCTAATCGTCGATATTTCCCATAAAGGATTGGTATTCCGCGAATACCCGTTTTCCTCTTTTTTTTTTTTTGTTTTATTAACTTACGTTTAATACGTCAATATAAATATAAAAAATATATACACGATAAAAACCGAAACGTATAAAAGGTTTACGAATGAAAACTTAAACTATGAGATCAATGGCTCCAACATGCAGCACTCGCGACTTTAGAATTAAACTTCATCTACCGCGTTTATCGCTTTAAAGTAATATAAATCTGAAGACTTTCTTAAATTAGAACGCATTTGTACTTATGTATAGAAAGGCATTAAAACTATACAGCTTTTGGTTCAATCCTTGAATACCCGTGAATTCACGAGGAGCACGAAGAACGAAGAAGCGTACCGATACATGAATATTCCGCGATATCCAACACTCGAAAAAACGGTCTTTATCAATAAAATCTCATCCTTTCAAGTAAATGGCTACTTCTATCTGACTATTCTTACATACAGGAAGAATGTATCTTAAGTTATGGCGATCAATCCATTATTGGGATAATTGCAACTTGGAGGAACTTGACACGTTGATGTGGTGACATTGTCGAATGATGCTGAATAGAGAGATAGTTTCTTAACGGGAATTATATGACCCATAGAAAATCCAACGCTTGATTTGTGAAGTTAAGAAAATAGAACACTACTTACATAAACGCGTGTAATTTGTAACAAACCCAAACCTTTTGAGAATTTGAGGAAAATAAAAGGAGGGTGCCATAAAAAGTAGTGATGTTCAACAGATACGTGCCGTACGACAGAAAAGTTTGTGAAATCCTGATTATCTTATTTTCGTAACGACGCGTATACGAGTCGGTAATTTAACAAATCGATCAATTCGATTAAAGAAAAATAGGAATTTGTTTTACGCGTAAAGAATTTTAATGCATCAAGCAACTTCCATGACACAAAAATTTAAAAAATTGTTTAAAATAGAGCTGCCGCATAATTGCGATGAGAACTCTAGAGAACGTGTTCGAACGATATGAAAGTTTTTATATTCACGTACTAATCGACTAATTATACTCATCCAGCTATCTGATAACTATTTACGGATAGGTTAACACTCGCGTTTCATTAGAGTGTCACATTGAAACTATGTGACTAAGTGGCACGACTACGCACCCTTCGTCAGGAACACAAATTTCACGGGTTTTACATGAAATAAGAATGTCTACTGAACACTACACTATCCGTTAGAAGCAATTAAGAGATCAATTATTATCACCAATTCAAATAACCAGGTTTGTGCACGATTGTTCCATCTACTTTGTTTTAATATTTTATTTCAATTTTGGTTTGTCTCGCGTACAATTCATAAAATTTTGAAACTTTTTTACTCGAAATATGCGAATCTGTGAAAAATAAATGAACTTGTCGAGTGATTGAAGAAAAAATTTCTATAATCAGCAAATTCCATCTGGAATTAACATCTCGAACTCGTAAATAATACGAATTATTTAAATGGGCAGTAATTTATTCGACGTAATTCCCATTGACCTCAACATCGTCACTCCAGCAACGAATCACGTGCACGATATTGTTTCTCATCTATAATACTTTACTGAGAGAATATGCAAATAATTCAGTTTAAATATAGATATTTCAATGAATTTGTAGGTTCTCATAAGATTGTGACCACACGTGAGTACGATTGGAAAATATTAATTTAATTATAAACGACTTTCAAGTTTCAATGTTCCTTCACGAGTTCACTGGACGAAATCATTTCAGGTGGAATAACATTTTACATAAATCGATGGGAAATGTATATAAATTTAATTATATTCAACAATATGTCTATATATTCGAGATTCAAATTAAATTACAGAAGGAAATAAGCAGTAATAAAATAAACGGAACTCTATTTATTTTCTCTGTTTAAAATTCACGGAAACCAATGAAATTATGAAAGAAATTCTTTGAAAATAATTTATCAAACATCCCGAATGACCTTACAGGGAATTTATTATCGATAACCTGGCTACCGTCTATGAAAATCGCGCCCGATCGCGTAAACGGTCATTAAAGTCTCAGATTGCGATCGGTAGAAGTAACGGCATCGTTATCGAGATAGATAGCAGCGATAAAGCGTTAGAAGCGGTACGACAAACGACGTGTACCATTTTAATTTAGGACAAAAATTTGGTCAAACATTTCTTGTTTCTTGTTTGAAGCAATGTTCGATTCCGAAGATATAAAATTAACGGTACCAATATTATCGTGTTTGTATCACTGCTTAGGTATTTTATTTTAACGTTATTGCTAGTTATGTGCTAGGTGGAAGAAGAGTTCAATCAGATCTGAGAGAGGGTAGAAAATAATACACGATGCATATCGCTCTTCGAATACACCGAATATATCGTATTCCAATTGCGATATCGAAAAATGCACAAAGGGCTTTTATCTTTTGTTTAGCATCCTTTGAGACCATTCAACGCGGGATTATATTAAATGAAATATTTCATTAATAAAATGTATATGAATAATTTGCCGAAGATAAACATAATTAAACTCCTGTTTCCAAGCTGGTGAATTTCCACGTCGACGCTATCGGTCTTTGCGGATCGCGAGACTTCATAATCAACTCCCTTTATCGTAATAATTAGAATAAATACGATTCCAGATCCGATGGCGAATGCCGTAATCAACAGGAAAGTCGAACACGCGTCGAACTATTTCACGGCTCGGTTAAGCGTTCGAAATTGTGCCAATCGTTCACGCTTAATGTTCATTTTCTAGATATTCTTTCTGGTTATTTTTTTCACGTGTTTAAGAAAATACATATGTGTTCTTTATATCGCGACCTATGAACCTCGGCTCTCACCAGCGATACTCGTGTTTCGCTTGATTCCCTTACCCCGACTCTCGTCGCAGCGATATTGTAGGTTGAGGTATTAACCAGTAACGAAATCCTTCTAAACAAGCAATCTCACAGTTCAACTCTAACATATAATTATGCTTTTGCAAATCTCGTAGCTCGTTTTATTCCACTTCTTCGCTACCATTCTTTTTATATATAATATAACCGGGATTCGTTTCGCGTTCCTTCAACAACGCACAGTAGCAACAATCATCGATGAATCAGCCAATTTCTCGGTCCTGTTTTTTTCTTTCCCGCCTTTTTTTCGTCTCGAAACATTGGATCGAAACGAGTTTCGAAGCGAACCGGAAATCATCGTCTGAAATATAAAACACGATCGATTGCGTAGTCCCCGGTATATCTTTCCAATTGTTCCGAACGCTCGGTCTTGCAAATGTCATTTGTTCATATGGTGAAAAAGGCCGCCCAAAAGACGTCCGTCTGAAGAAACGCCGGAGGCAAATGTTTGGTCTCTCTCGAGCAGCTCGTGACGCATCTGACTAAAGAATCGTCATTAGCCCCGACTGCGCTATTTCTACCGCTTTATTTCGAACCCCGATAAAATAAGTTGACTTCTCCTTAAGCAGACGCTATTTCAAGCAATTTAAGATAGCCCGTTACATTTTTTAATTTGCTTTGATCTCGTTCGTGCTCCGTTTTATTGTGCTATTGAAACTGATGTTTCTTATTCGGCTGTAAATACGGAAGCGGCGCGTATAACTGGCGCGGCATGTTTAATTTTAATGGGGTATTTGATGATGTGGAAATTGAAACGAATGGCAAACTGACCTCGTTTTACGTTCGTGTCGTAAAAGCTAATTGTAAGCCGGATTTCGCCGTTTTATCCCAATGAGGGATTTGCTTAAAATTTTACATTTCACCGAATGTTGATTAGTATTCCATCTTTTGCGTCACTCCCTTTTCTCTATTGCGGACCTATGTGAATGTACTTGGGACAATCTCAAAATTATGAATTGAAATAGGGACATTATCATCTTTTTCGTTTTATCTAACATTCGAAGGGATTTGAAATAATGGAAAAGAATTTTGCGAAATCATGATATATACAATAATTTGCTACATCGTTAAAACGGAAAAAGACTCCCCCCCCCCCCCACACACACACACAACAGTTGCGAGATAACGGTTAAATAACGAAGTTGCGTCACAGGATCCATAAAATATTTCAAGATCTCGATACCCTCGCAATCCAAACGATCAATCGAATTTCGAACTAAGCAATTCAATTGCCGTGGTTGCGCCCTGCAATATATAATAACATGGCCTAGCGATCCGATCGCGAGGAGGAAACGCAATTATAGGTAAATAGACGGTAAAGTATTTAGGAGTTTGTCGGGAAGCATCGATCGGTTTCGCGAGATTTCACCGACTCGATTCGCCTGCGGAGGTACGGGGCAATAAGCTTCTCTCAAACTGTTGCGTCGCAGCGATTCGACCACGCGAAATACTAACGTGTCGTCCGAAATAATCTGTGCCGTCGCACCCGTGAGATTGTCGCGCGTCGAGAAAGGATTACTGCCGCTCGACATGCAGTAACGTGATAATCGCGATATCGTAACGAGTATTAGACGCGACTGGTAACTATTTACCGACATGTGTACGATGGCAGGTTAAATAACTGTCCGTAGGCATGGAAAATGCCAAAACCGATAAACTTATGTTGAAAATATTTCCCCTACAAATAGGGTGATGTTTTGCATTGTCACTTATCCTTTAACATGGACACTCATCTTTTCAGTGAGTTTTTAGAGCAGGTTACCACAGAAAGAGGACGAATATCTGACATGTAAGTTTCACTGTCGATACGACATATCTAATCGTCGAAAACTCCTGATTTATAACACGTTTTTTAAGCCACCGGAAACGTAAGAAAACGAATTTACGATGCTTCAACGTCGATCGACTCATCTCGTAGGGATAGATAAAATGTTAAATATCGATGAGAAGGAACGAAAATCTTGCTATCTTTTATGAGCGTGTCACGAACCTGCCGACGAGAAGGAATCAAATGTGATTTGTTCTTATCCTTGTTGCTTTGTTCTTCGTTATCTTTGTTTCGACACCATTTTTTTCCACCGTACACTGATTCCCGTCGATAGAAATGTAGCATTTCTATTCGTTTAAAAATCCTTTCACAACTTCTTGCGCGTTCGAATAAAAAATGTTCACTAAGCTTGATCATTCGTTTTAATAATATTCGTACGATCGTTTTCCCATATTTCTTTTTTTTTTTTTTATCTGTCTCGCTTTGTACTTTCTTTCTTTTCAGATTTATGCAAAATGTACTTGACCCACCACAATGAGTCACTTGATACTACAAGGTGGTAAAAATAATTAAATTTTCCAAACGAAGCGATGGAAGGAATCTCGACGATACGTTCTGATTTTAAAGTGTCACGCGTTTCATTAGCCGCAGTCGCAAAGTGCAATTGGCAGTTGACGTTATCGAGCTATTAATTATCCTGAGAGATAATTCGCCGAATACCTCAAACGATCGACAAAGATCAATTAGTTTCGACGACGACCAATCGTTATCGAATTTACCAAAGAAATTTAATGCGTGCTAAATATTGCAAATATAGCGTGCTTCTATAATATTGAATCAAGTTGCAAAAAGAAGCGAAAGTGTCGCGTAACGAAATTAGCTGTTATCAAGGCTGCTGCATGATGAATATAGTTATGAAATAGGTTGTGTACACGGTTACCTGTATCTCAACATCGTTATTAGAGATATTATAGGACGTTTGAAATTTATCGATGCGCTTAGTCGAACCATCCAGGTTAAAAAGGGTTCAAGGATTTTCACGCAAATTTCTCGGTAAACCCTCCGATTTCTATATATACCACGGTCCTAGTCCTTCCAATCCCCGTCGTTTAAGGGAGGGCCTGCTAAGGGGTAGCCTTACTGATGACTCCACTAGCAGGCAAAGGACTAAACGCATCCCTTCTTTTTCCTTTCGTTCCTTAGAGCTTTACAACAACACGGAGGATACAAGGCCACAAAAGCATTTAGAAATGTTGGGGGAGGACCCCCCCCCACATTCCGTAAAAATGAATTCGTTTTGCAATTTATTTTGATGAAACTAATATTAAATTTTTTTTAATACAAAATCTCTATTATTTTCACGTAGGGTAGATATTACGTGTTACGTGATCGATGAAAAACAATTTTCAATATTCTATCATATATAATTCGCAAATTGTACGTGACGGTTCAATCTTTTGCACGTGTTTTCGTCTGAAATATTAATTGCGTTGCATTTATAAAGTCAAATTCCACTGCTTTCTCTGATTCTGGCATTCGCTAATCCTAACACGTTCATTTTTAGACCAACGATAGAAGAATCCATCGTTATCGAGCTACATAAATATATTCTTCGTCAGTTCGTCATAGTATTTCAACGAATCCTCGCGATACGAAGACTTGATTAACTTTATCTACTGTGACAAAGCTGCGTGTGTTAGTGACGAAACAGATTGTTTAGTAGCTAGATAAATCCTCGCTCCCCATTTTCCATTGAAATACGTGTTACTTTGCCCTCTTTATTTGTACAATAGCGGGCATTTCTTCCCGTTCTCGGGGCTGAGCTATATTGACAGCTTGGGTCGAAATTTTAACGTAGCAAAGGAGCGGGATCGTCTACAGCTAGCACTACTCGATGTAACAGAGAAAAAAAGGGATCGGTCAAATATATCTTCGTTCTATGAATTTTCACAACAGGAAGAAAATCATAATGATGAGGTTTTCACGAACATTTTACACTGCAAAAACATATTATCTTGATCATTGAAGCTACGGGCAATTTACACGTACGAGACTCATATCTAAAGAACATGAAATAAAACATAATAATCTTGTATGTACCCAGTATACATAAATAAATAATGTGTTTATAAAATTTCACATTTTATAAATACATTTTACTTACTGTTACATAACATCAAATTAAGACAAGTATAGTAAATATTTCGATATTGGTCTAAAGTAAAAAATATCGACTCGTCGCGTCGCTCATCTACGGTCGAGGTTTCCAAGGTGGGGAGAAGGATTCGAGAGGAGTCAGGATCAAAACTGCGAAAGATTGACTATCCGTAAATAACTATATTACGCCTAGTGTTTTATGACTGATCTGTTATGATTGGTCTCTTTTCGTACGACAGACCGACTGTGTTTTCCCAAAATCGTCGCGTCTTAGCGAGCCTGCCTATGAGTTGGACCCACATGTGGCCACAATGTCCCTAACGAAGACAGGTATTGTATCTCGCCAATCTACGTACTCATACAAACCGTTTAAACACACATTTCAATTCCTCTGAAACGCTGCAATCTATTCCAATGATTCACTCGTCGTATCAGTTGTCCAATTGTACGCTTGCGATTTTATCCGCAATAATTACTATAAAATAAAAACACAGGTTCGAAATTTATTCTGAAATTGGCCACGTCGAGGAATATTCAGCGTTCACATTCACAAATACCTAATGACCCGCGGGCTCTGTTTCAGGGTTATTATACCCAACGCGAAATAGCAAGGGGACAGTTGTACTTGAATGCGTCGGGAATGATGCACGCAAAATCTAAGCGGATTTCCATATAATCTAAGCGGTAACACCGACGTGTAATATAATAAGCCGGTGCATGTGGCGGTTGCTGTCTCGAAGTTTCATTGACCTCGGCATTCTCTCATCCCATGTCCTTGCAATACATTTCATTCGTAACTTTCAGTGTGACGCGGTAACGCTATGTGTATAATGTTCGTGAGTAATCCGTGAGCATGACGCATTCCTATCGAACGTGTATCGATGGCGAGACATCTGGATGATCTTATGATACCGGTGCACCGTTGTTCTTTCGCAAAATCCAATGGTTTGTAGCTTCGTAGTTACCCGTAGACTGTGGTGTCCCTGGAGACTTTATTGCAACTTTTATACAAGCGATCTGTTGAGAATCAGGAGAAAGGTGAACGGGATTAACACAACAGTCTCTGAAGATCACTTTTGGTGAGACCGATTAAGATGGTTACCTCGACATATTTATTCACATCGTGATAATAAACGAGTGCCATACTTGGAAAGAAGTTTCCTCTCCCGAAAATATGTTCTTAATCAACTTTTTCACTCCAATTTGAATCTTCGGCGTATGTCAAATTGATCGAAAGATGACGACCGGGGCCGCTGGCGTGTGCAAAACATTGTCGATCGACATGCCGTATTGTGCCATTAGGTACGCTTAACGCGATATTTCGCATGTTTCACATACAGAGGTCTAAGTTGAGAGTAGTACGTTACAAAATAACCAGCTGACTACAATTATTAGAAATACGACGTGACGAGTTAAACGAAGAGACAACTATTTGGTATCTGATAGAGGATGCACGTTTTAATATCGTGAGAAATGTGACGAAGGAATTTGCGACATTGTCTGTTCCCGTGGGATAGAGAAACATGACGTTTCTAAGTTACGAAAATGATATCAGTAATTCTTTGATCGTCCACGGAAGGAGATGCAAACGAAAAAATTCATAGTTACTATATATAAAATACTATATAGTATATTTATACTATATAGTTATAAAAGTACTATACAGTTATCGAATATTAATTTGGATAAAATTCTCAAAGTTAAAACAAACAGAACGGCGCCAGCGAAATCGCAAATTACAGCCTGAAGATTATAATTAAAAGAAGATACATTAAATGTCGTCGCACAGAGAACTCATTGTGGCAGCTCTGATGGAAAATTCCCTTAAAATCAAAGAAGATAGAAAGAAAAGCAAAACGGTTACGATAAAACTCACTTTCGTACGAGTGATAAGTTCGGTAATAAATGTGGTAATAAAAATGTAATTTGCAAATTACAGGAAACTGCCGATTAGTTACTCACGTGGTTGTGAAAGTGACTTGGCAAACGTTGCGACAATGCGAATAGTTTGAAACGTGAATCGAAAAT
This sequence comes from Lasioglossum baleicum, assembly GCF_051020765.1. NCBI lineage: Eukaryota > Metazoa > Arthropoda > Insecta > Hymenoptera > Halictidae > Lasioglossum > Lasioglossum baleicum. Next base: position 25,964 of record NW_027471292.1, read on the forward strand.
CATAGAGCGAAAGGAGAGTACTGTAATAACACAGTAAGAGTTCTTGAATATTCTGATGACGATATACACGAAGAAGAAAAATCGATACACGTTGTACAGTAATAAAAAAATAAATTAGAATATTCTGAGAGTCCCTGAGCATTCCAATGGTGGTGTACGATGCAAAGAATACTGTACTTACGTGTTGCGAATTAACTATCAGCCGTGCAACAATGCCGCCAGGCCTGCTGGAAGCCATAGGTCAACGGCGACCCTTGAGCCTGAAGGACCTTTCTTCGGTGTTGTGCGGGCGCCAAGGGGTCAGCCTTGACTTGGAAAGAACCTGCAATAGTATCGGAAGGTTTAGTCGTCGTAACACTAATTGTAAGGAACACAGGATTTAAATCCATAATTCATACATTTGAACAGTGTATTTTTCACCTTTAATAAAGTTTATCTATCGCATTACCATACAATTGAATAGAGTTACTTCCTTGAACCGCACATATCGTATTATATTTTCATATTATATTTTAGTTCCCTTTTTCGGGCAATTTTCAAGCGCGCGTCCAGTAGGCCAGCACGTAAGACATTGTTTCGCTTTCTGTCTTAAGGTCAAGATCAAGAGAAACCACAAATCCGCAAGAAGCAGTGCCGTTGAGCTCTACAACACTTGTTGCACGACTACCCCAACGCTAGCCTGACGATGAATCCTATCGAGCCATCTCTCCCTTCGTGCTAAACCTTCCAATAACACGAATCGCCTCTATCTGCTTTCGGTCATATTCCCGCTGACCTTCTGACATTAAATTGTTTTCCTTGGCAAATGGCCATAGGTTTTGACGAACTAGTGTACGTAATGTACTATTACGTTCACGAACGACGGAAGAGGAGAAAAATGGGGAAGAATAACCTCTTGAAGTTTCAAGGGATGGAGTTTTATTATCTACTAGTATCTACTCGCCAGACCTACCCAAGGACGATGGATTGCCAGTTTCTACTGTCGGCAGTTTGACAGGTGTCTTTGGTCAGATGACGAAATCTATCGCGTTGCAAAAGTTGTTGGTAGAAAGCTTTCACTACGATAATCTCTACCG
>NW_027471293.1:0-27016 GCF_051020765.1 Lasioglossum baleicum
ATCGTCAAACCGTTGCATAACGTTCCCTACTGGCATAGCGTCAAACCTTTTATCGAAAGCCTTCCCTTCCGAGATGCTAACCCGCTATATCGTGTGTATAACACCGTGATCAGTGGAATAAATTACAATACATTCTAATGACGGGCACCTCAACTTCATGTATGAATTAGAAGATCGATGTGTCAAGCCGCTCGAGAACGTTACCTACATTTTTGACAGCTGAACGGCTATGTCCATAGGTTTACTTATTCCAAGATTCTAAGACTCAAACGAGATATTTCGGGAGTAAATCCGGTGAACAGTTTCGCAATAGACACTTTATATAACGGTTTGAATATTAAAGGAAAGACTTTAATCGTCGGAGAAAATTACCTATTCGTATTACGTCATTCTTCTCACTGAATACCTTATCTAAACAGGGCCAAACCCGCTGTAACCTGTGTCTCAGTTATTGCTCACGGCTGCATATTAGTTCACATTTTAGCCGAGGGGCACCTTATTTAAATGTGTGAATAGAAAAATCGAATGTCGAACAGTACGAGCACGATCCCACCTTCTTTGAGGGTCGAGCGGCTAAATCAATAGCTTCTCCTATTATGTTATTCCGAGAATGAAACCAGGTATTCCCGGACACATTCCGCTGCACAGTATTGGCAATGGACCCCTTAATTCGAGGTTAGAATACAAAAGTAGAGAGCCTAACCATTTTCCAACATTACCGATTGGTATAATGTCAAACGTTCTACCAAAGCCATTACCCTCCAAGAACCTGACCCGCGGTATCGAGAGTATAACTTCGCGTTCAAATGCACCAATTAGCAGAGATTTCGGGACGTGCACCTTAATTTCAAGTATGAATTAGTGGATCGAGGGTGAAACCGCTCGAGAGCGTCACCACCTTCTGTGGGAGACTAACGTCTAAGTCAATAGCTTCACCCATCCTGCGACTCCAAAAGTCAAATCAGATGTTCCTGGAGTAAATGCATTGTACAGTACTGGCACTAGACACCTTATATCACGTCATGAATATTGAGCTTGAGGGTCCAACCGTCGGAGAACAATACCAATTTGAATAAAGTTAATCTCTTTACCCAATACCTTACCTTCAGAGAATCCAACCCGATGCAGAGTCTGTGTTCTTCATTTTTCACGTTTTCAAATTAGTGGTGATAGTAGCAGACGGACACATTAGTTTTATGCATATATAAGGATATCGGGGGCAAACCGAGCGAGAACGTAACCACCTTCTTTGAGAGTCGCACGTCTTGGTCAATAGCTTCACATATCCTGTGATTCCGTGCGTCAAACCAGGTATTCCGAGAATAAATACCCTGAATAACATAGGCATTAATCCCCGCTATGCAAGAAATAATTATTAAAGTACAGATTCAAACCGCTGTAGAACGTTACCTAGTAGTATGCAGTTAAACTATTTACCGGATACCTTACTATTATTAATAAAATAATCGATAGTCTAACCTTGCTAGATCGAAACCACCTTCTATAGGGAACGAATGGCTAAGTAAATTTCTGCACCTACCCTGTTGTTTCAATAGTCAAACCTTGTATTTCGGAAGCTTAGCAGATGCAACAGTATTTGAAATAGACACCTTATCTCGCGGTAGGAAAGTTAATGTACAGAACTTAACCGTTGGGGATCATTAGCAATTGGAATAGTGACAGCCACTTTACCAATTACCTTACCCTCTGAGACCCTATCACGCCCCGAGTGCGTTGCTTAGTATTCACGGATACAAATTAATACACATTTTAGCTTACGGATGCCCTATTTCCATGCATGAATAGAAAAATTGGCAGTCAAACCGTTCGGGAATGCTACCACCTTCTTGGAGAATGGAACGGCGAAGTCAATAGCTTCACCCATCCTGTGGTTCTCAAAACTACACCAGGTATTACAGGAGTAAATGCGCTGTACATTATCGTCCATGCAAACCCGAATGCCCGGTATAAATATTAAAGTACAGTGTCACACACTTGTGCAACGTTCCCCATTGGTATAGAGACAAACATTCTACCGAAGGCATTTCGAGGCTTCCGAGCAGCTGACCCGCGGTATCAAAGGTATAGCTCCGTGTTTATGTATCCACATTAGTACACATTTTAGTTATGGGATCCTTAATTTCAATATGAATTAGGAGATCGAGGATCAAACCGTTCGAGAAAGTTACCACCTTCTGTAAGATACGAACGGCTAAGTCAATAGCTGCGCCTATCCTGCTGTTCGGAGCGTCAGCCCGCGAAAACCGAGAGTAACCTCGCTGAAGAGTATTGGCAATAGACACTTATAATAATATTAAAGCAGGCCGTGATACCGCTGTAGAACGTTATCTAATGCTATAGAGTCAAACTCTATAGCGAAGTGTTAATGTGCCCGTCACTAAAGTATCTACTAATTTGTATCGCTGCACACGAACTTATACCCCTGATGCAGGGGATTATGTCCTCTGAATGAAAGGTATCAGGTAATTAGAATGTCCTTATGCCAATTGTTAACGTTCTCACACGGTTTTATGCTCGAATTTGATAATCATACCGTGAATTCAGGTGTCTACGGATAATACCGTTCAGCTGATTTACTCCTGGAATACACGGTTTGACTCTCGGAATCACAAAAATATGTGAAGCTATTGACAAACCGTTCCATTTTCAAAGAAGGTGGTAACGATCTCGATCAGCTAGACAGTAGCTCTTCGAATTCCTACACGATGTTAAGGTGCCCGGCACTGAAATGAAGATTAATTCCTTTCTCTGAACAGGAATTACACTCCCGATTCTGCGGGCTAGCTTCTCGGAAGGTAAGGCCTTCGTTTAAAAGCTTGATTCCACACCAATAGGTAACCTGCTATAACGGCTTGATTGTGTACCTTAATATTTATACCGTGAAATGGGATGCCTAGTGCCCATACAGAGCGACAGATTTTCTCGCAGAATACCTGATTTGACCCTCGCAATCAGGGGATAGGTGAAGCTATTGCAATAGCCCTGCGATTATACAGAGGGTGGTAACGTTCTCGAACGGATTGACTTTCGAACTTCGAATTCATTCCTGGAATTAAGGTGCCCGCCGCTAGAATTTATAGTAATTTCTTCCCCTGAAAACGGCGTTTTACTGTTGATACAGCGGGTTAGATTCACGGTAGGTAAGGCTTTCGGTAAAAGGTTTGACTCGATACAAATTGATAACGTTCTCAAATAGTTTGGCGCACTTCTTTAATATGCGAAGCGTGAATTATGGTGTCTATTCTCAATAATGTTCAGTGAATTGACTCTCGGAATATCTGGTTTGACTATCGGAATAACGGGAGAGGTGAAGCTATTGAAAAGGCCGATCGTCTCTCAAGGATTGTGGGATCGTTCTAGAAACATTTGACTGCCGATCTTTCTATTCATACACAAAAATACGTAGTTTGTCTGCTGAAATGTACGCTAATTTGTATCTCTGAACAGGAAGCTATATTCTCGATACAGTAGGTTTTGATCTCCGAGGGTATGGTCTTCTGTAAGAAGTGTGACTCTATACCAATGAGTACTGATCTCCGACAGTTTGGCTTTCTACTTAAATGTTCATAACGTGGATTATGGTGTCAATTGCCCATATAATTCCGCGGATATAATACCGTAATGACTGGTTTGACACTCGGAATCACAGGATAGGTGAAGCTATTGCCTTTGCCATGCGACTCACAGTGAATTTGGCAACGTTTTCGAACGGTGTACATGAAACTCTGGTGCCAGTCACTAAAGTGTATACTAATTTGCTTCTCTGAACGCGGAATTATACTGTCGATACTGTGGGTTATGTTCTCAGAAGGTAAGGCCTCCTCTACAGAGTTTCTTCCTATACCAGTAGGTTGCGGTCTACAACGGATTGTCTCAGTCCTTTGATTTTGATTCGGTGAATGAAGTTGCTTATAGCCCATAATGTACTGCGGATTTACTTCCAGTATACTTGGTTTCACTATTGGAATCGCAGGATAGGTGAAGCTTTTGACTCAGCCGTTCGGCTCCCAAAAATGGACGAAACATTGTTGAATGTTTTGACACTGGATCTTCTTATTCGTACATGAAATCATGGTGCACGACGCTAACATGGTTACTAATTTCTTTCTCTGACCACGAAGTAATACAATCGATACGGCGAGTTAGATTCTCGTTTGGTAAGGTCATCTGTAGACCGTTTGTATTTATACAAATTGGTAACGTTCTCAAACGGGTTGACGCTCTACTTTAATATTAAAACCGTGAAAAAAGGAGATCATTGGCAATTCAGTGCAGCGGATTTCCTCATGGAATATCTAGTTTGCTTCTCAAAATGGCAGGATAGTTGAAAGTATTGATACAGCCGTTCGACTCCCAAATAATATGGTATTGTTTTTAAACGGTTTGACCCTCGATCTTCTAACTCATACTTCAAATTATATGGCTCGACTCTAAAATGTATACTAGTTCGTACCTCTGAACACGACGTTATACTCTCGATACAGCGGGTTAGGCCATCGGAGGGGTAGGTACTTGATAAGGAGTATGACTTTATAGAAATTGGTAACCATTCTATATGGATGGACGTTCTAATTTAGAATACACACCGTGAATTAATGAGTCTACCGCCAATACTGTCTTCCGTACTTAGTCCCGGAATGCCTGGTTTGACTCTCAGAATCACTGTATTGGTGAAGCTATTGCCTTAGCCGTTCGACTCTCACGGAATGATGTAACATACCCGAACGGTTTGACCCCCGATCTTCTAAATCATTCACTAAGTTATAGTGCCCGTCGCCAGGATGTGTACTAATTTATTTCCCTGAACAAGTAGATATACTCTCGATAAAGCGGGTGAGGATCGCGGAAATTAAGGACACCGGTATAAAGTTAGACTTTCTACCAATAGGTAACCTTCTACAATGGTTTGACTCTGCACATTGCCAGTATTGTTGCCAATACATTTCAGCGGAGTTAGTCCCAGAATATCTGGCTTGGCACTCGGAACTACAGGATATGGGAAGCTGTTGACTTGGCCGATCGACTCTCAAGGAGGAGGGTAACGTTCACAAACGGTATCACCCTCGAACTTCACATTCATGCATGAAATTAGGGTGTCCTCCTCTGCAACGAATACTAATTTCTGTCTCTGAGGACGAAGAAATGCTCTGCATACATCGGGATAAGTTGTCGGGGGGTAACGTTTTCTGAAAAATTTTGACATTATCCCAATATGTAACGGTCTATAAATGTTTGACTCTGTACTATAATATTCCAGCCGTGACCTAAGGTATTTATTGCCAATACTGTACTGCGCATTTACTCCCGGATTAAGTGGCTTGACTCTTGGAATCACAGGATAGGAGAAGCTATTGGTACACCCGCTTGACTCTCAAAGAAGGTGATAACGGCCGCAAACGGTGTTAAACCTCGTTCTTCTTATTCATAACGGAATTAAGATCCCCATCACTAAGACGTTTACTAATGTATTCCTGTGAACACGATGCTGCACTCCTGATACGGGTGGTTAGCATCACGGAAGGTAAGTTATTCGGTAAAAGGTATGACTTTATGCGAATTGGTAATATTCCCCAACGGATTGACTCATTACATTGATATTCAATATCGTGAATTAGGGTGTCAATTGCCAATACTACTGAGCGGATTTATTCCAGGAATACCTGGTATGACTCTCGGAAACACTGCATATCGGAAGCTATTTACTTAGCTGTTCGAATATCATAGAAGGCGGCTATGGTCACGAACTGTTTTACACTCGACCTTCTAATTCATACATGCAATTTAGATGGCGTCTCTAACTGTATACGAATGTGTTTCACCAATCACGAAGTTATACTCTCGATAGAGCTGGTAAGTTTTCCGGAGGATAAGGCATTCTATAAGGAGTCTAACCCTACACTAATAGGTTATCTTCCACAACAGCTTGACGGCGTTCTTTAATATCCAAACCGTGAACTGAGTTTTCTATTGCCAATACTGCTCAGCGCATTTTCGCCCGAAATGTCTGGCTTAGGTTTCGGAATTACAAGATATGTGATGCTATTGACTCAGCCGTTCGTGTCTCACTGAAGCTGTAACTGTCTCGAACGGTTTGACGCTCTATATTGAATGTTCAAATCGTGTCAGTACTGTTCGTCGGATTTACTCCAGGAATAAGTGGTTTGACTTTCGGAATCACTGGATATGTGAAGCTATTGACGTAGCAGATCGACTCTCACAGAAGATGGTAACGTTCTCGAAGGCTTTGACTCTCGATGTTGATATTTGTACACAAATGTGTGGTGTTGCCCCTCTGAAAGGTCTACTAATTTGTTTCCGTGCACATTCAGCAGTGCTCTCGCTATTGCGGGTTAGGTACTTGGTAGGTATGGTATTCGGTAGGAGGAATTACTTTATGGGCATAAGTAATTTGCCTCGTGGTTATGACGCTCTACATTAATGTTCATACCGTCAGTTAAGGTGGCAGTTGCCAACCAACATCAGCGGATTACTCCCGGATTACCTGATTTGTCTCTCGGAATCACACGATACGTGGAGGCAATAGACTTAGACTTTCGACTCTCAAAGAAGGTGATAACGTTCTCGAACAGCTTGTCACTCGATCTTCTTGATCATAATGAAGTTAATGTGCACGTCATAAAAATGTTTACTAATTTCTTCCGCTGAACAAGAAGTAATACTCTCGATACAGCGGGTTAATCTTTCGGTGGGTATGGTCCTCGGTAAAGCGTTTGACTTTATACCAACTGATAACGACCTAAAAATTATTGACGCTGCACTATAGCATTCAAACCATGCATCACAGTGTCTAATTCCAATCCAGTTAATCGGATTCACTCCCGGAATACATGGTTAGACCCTCGGAATTAAAGAACACGTGAAGCTATTGACTTGGCCGTTCGGCACTCGAACAGGAAGGTAACGTTCTCGAACTATTTGACACTCGATCTTCTATTTCACACATGAAATTAATGTGCCCGTCTCTAAATCATATACCAATTAGTACCGCAGAACTCAATGTTATACTATCGATACAGCGCGTTATATTTCGGAGGGATCGGTCAACGGTTAAACATTTGTCATTGTTGCAAACTGGTATCGTTCTACAACCGTTTGACTGTCTGCTTCAATATTCAAACCATGAATTAAGGCGCTAATTGCAAATACTATTCAGCGGATTTACAGCAGAACTACCTGGTTTAGCTATAGAAATAACAGGAAGGGTGAAGCTATTCAGTTCTTCGCTCGATGCCTAAAGGGGGTGGTTGCGTTCCCGGACGGATTGACACGCGATCATCTAATTTATACATGAAGTCAAGGTGCCCGTCATTGAAATGAATAATAGTTTCTTCCTTTGAGCACGAAATTATACTCTCGATACAGCGGGTCACATTTCATCTGATATATCAACTATCTTCTTCGCACTATTGTAGGAAAAACGGTGACTGGATTTAATTTACCATCTTTGCCACGAATAATGGCGCAATCGTGAGCTCTCGAGGTGGTTAACATAGAGATGTGACTTTTGTGGGTCCACTTTGAAAATTTCACGTCGCTCCGATTTTCAAGAGATATAAGGTCTCCCCGCTTCTGTTTCTGCTTTGCCTGTGGCAGTAGAAATTTTCTATTTATTTTGACTGTTTTGCAAATATATGTTCCTTTGGTGAGAAGATCTTGAACTAAAGGAATACATGTATAAATACTGTCGGTATATAAAATCCGGCCCTTGAATAATAGATCTCGTATCAATGTCATGACTATATCATGAGAATGTGCTTTTAGAATTCACGTTTCATTTCGTCCGGAATAAATATGCAGATTATATGTATATCCGTCCGGAAGGCAGCGATTGTACAGTTTTATTCCGTACTAGTGCCGCTTACCTGGTATATATTGACGAAAATTATGGCGTCCTTTCCACGGAACCATAATTTCGCCAATTACTATACTTTTCCGGGTTTTACTGCATCTTGGAATACACGACGAATTTTAACCTCTACATTCTCGATTTTGTGTAATCGATCCTCGGTTCTAGCCGTAGCATTATCAGAAAAGTGCAAGTACTTCAATATAGTCAAGAGTAGATCGTGTTTCATTGCTTTTATTATCCGCGCATTCGCATACATCGCCTTTTTGGACCAATATAGTCGAATTTCGGGAACCTGCACTACAAGCACGATACCAATAATGGTATTCAATTCACTTTTTGTAATGGGGTTCAATGCTTGTTGATGTTGTGTCCTGCCATATGCTGCATTTGCTATGCACTGAGCAGCGTATCTATTCGTCTCTTCAACGATGATCTCAAACATCACGTCCGCGAAAAATAATTTATATAATGCAACAGGATCGACGCAGTGCGCCTACTTGATCAGTAGCCCTTCTTCTTCTGTATACTTTTCCTCTGATGCAAATTTTTCTGCTATTTTCCGCCATTCCGCATTATTATCTTGATCTTCAGCACCAGACTCCAAACCTTCTTCCTCCATGGTACTCCTATCGGTTGCCGTGTCCGATGATGATGATGAAATTACTCTATTTCTTCGTCCCTTTCGCATGATTCTAGATAGAGATTCATCAGGCGAATTACTATCTATATCAACTGTATCTAATATTTAGATGCGCAAAAAAAAAAAAAAAAAAATGAGAAATGTTAACCGCCTTTTTAGAAGGAAGGAAACTTTATACTACCTTTCTACTTACTGGAAGAAATGTGTACTCGTGAACATTTCTGAACTGTATTGACCTCGAGCCTCATAAAAGCTTCGCATATCCCACAATAATCAGAACGCACACTTACTAAAGTCTTCTTCACTTGCCGTCAACTCTAAACTCTCCGTAAACCTCATGTCGCTGTCTAAGCCCTCAATGATCATCTTCACTTACTACTTCACACATTATATAGGAAGTGTCAGCTGGGTAGAATTCGTTCCCTCAGAAGTCACTGATTTCCCTCATTACGTGTGGGCGGTCCTAAACGTTTGATTGGGGCCCCGAGGGCCCAGAGGCTGGTCAATGTTCACATACCCCAAGCTCACCCCTAGGCCCACGATCGGTCAAGCGAAGGAGAATATTTCTGGAAAATCGCACAATGGTGCTCGGCCACCTATCCCGGCAATATATCTTTCTTCGGCGATCCTAGAGACAGGACTCTAGTGCGGAACACCAGAGACCGTTTGTATGTTACAAGTTGACAGAGCACCTGGAAGTCGTTAGTCGGGGATTCGTCGAAATTGCCGATCGCACTAAACATAATTTACATATAAAACTTACACGGCGCCCTAGGACTATTTTCGTCATATACGACAATCGGTAGCAGTATTTCTCGAGAATTGTTGCGTTTCAAATGGTCATATTACTTGTGTTCTAAATTACTCGTGGTCCTAAACACGAGAAGCAAAAACCCTACTTGACCGAAATTGGGCCGTGGCAAGGAGAACTTAGTTGACAATGGGCCAGGGGGAGGGCCACGTGCTCGACACTCGTGGACGATCCCCAGCGCGGGGTCATAAATATCGAGTGGCCTCAGAAACGGAAAGTGCTTCGGTCACCGCGCTTGGGTGACATGTAATTTATATATCATACATGCCTGAAGTATAGGCACTTCACCTTGAAGGTGAGGGTTCTCTCCACCACCCCCTCGCGTGAGAGGACGTTTCCGCCCTCAAGATGTACATTACGAAGATCAAACGAACGCCCTTGGTCCCTAAACTTCAATGAGGGACGATTTACCCTGTTTGGCTATCTCCACGGGTTTTCAAGACGCATCATGGAAAATCGTGGGGAAAGTGTAGATCTTCCATTAAAACGGTAAAAAGAAGTCTTCCAAACATCGGAGAATCAATGTGGAAGTCAGTTTCCTCCTAACGTGCTAGTGGGCATTAGGGCGCAAGCATTGAGCAGTAAAATTTCGTGCCGCTCCGCTTCATGGTGCTGACCACTAGTTCAAGCGCCTTCGCACGGAACAGCCACCGAATATCCACGCATGCGTCAACGTGTTCAGATTGAATCCGTGAATTAAGGCGTCTATTGCAAACAATGTTCAGGGCATTTGCTCCCGGAATACCTGGTTTGAATCTCGGAATCACAGGATATGTGAAGCAATCGACTTCGCAGTTCGACACTCACAGAACGTGACAAAGTCCTCGAACGGTTTGAGCCGCGATCTTCTTCTTCATACATGTAATTAAGGTGCCCGCCACTAACATATATAATAAATTGTTTCGCTGAGCTCGTAGTAATACTCTCGATACAGCGGGTTAGGCATTCGGCGTGGAAGGTCACCAGTAAAGCGTTTGACTTCCTACAAATTTGCAACACACTCGAAGAATGTAATGCTCTACGTTAATATTCGAACCGAAAAATGAGGTGTGTATTGCCAATACAGGTCAGCAGATGTACCTCCGCAATACCTGGTTTTACTCATGGTATCACAGGATAGGTGAATTGTTACATAGCTGTTCGTATCTGACAGAAGGTGTTAATGATCTCGATTGGTTTGACTATTGATCTTCCATTTCGTTCATGAAATTAATGTGCTCGGCAACACCATGTATACACATTTTGTTTCTCTAAACACCTTGTTTTACTCTCGATACAGCGGGTTAGGTTCGCGGATGGCAAGGCCTTCGGTAAAAGGTATGTCGCTATACAAATGGGTAACGTTTTACGTCGGTTTCTCCCTTTAGCTTAATATTTATACCGTGGAACAGGGTGTCTATTGCCAATATTCTACAGCCGATTTACTACTGGAATTCGTTGTTTGACTCTCGGAATCATAAAATATGTGAAGCTACTGACATTGCCGTTCGATCCTCATAGAAGGGGGTAATGTTCGCATATGGTTTGGCACTCGATCCTCTAAATCATACTTGAAATTAAGGTACCCGACATTGAAATGGACACAAATTTCTTTCTCTGAACACGAAATTATACTCTAGATACAGAGGGTTAGTTTTACGGAGGGTAGGTCTTCGGTGAAGCGTTAAAATGTATAGCAATTTGTAGCGTTCTCAAAATGCTTGACGCTGTGTTTTAATATTGAAACCGTGAATTGATATGTCACCTGCCAATACTGTACAGAGGATTTACTCCCGGAGCACCTGTTTTGATCCGTGGAATCACAGGAAAGGTGAAGCTATTGAAATAAATGTGCATCTAACAAAGAAGGTGGTAACGTTCTCGAACAGTCTGACCATCGGTTTTGCTTTCCACACATGGAAATAAGGTGTGCGCCCGCTAAAGTGCCTACTAACTTGCTTCCGTGAACATTATGCTATGCACTCGATAGAGCGAGTTACGTTCTCGGAAGGTTAGGCCTACTGTATAAAGTTTGACTCTAGACAAATAGGTAACGCTCTGCTATGATTTGTCGTTTGACTTTAATATTCAAACCGTCAGTTAATGTGTTTGTTGGCTAAACTGTTCAGCGCATTTACTAGAGGAATACCTGGTTTGACTGTCGGAATCGGAGGACAGGTGGAGCAGGTGATGTAGCCGTTTGTCTCTCACAGATGGTGGGAACGTTCTCGAGCCGTTTGACCATCGATCTTCCAATTTGCACACGAAGATATGGTGCCCGTCACTGAAATGAATACTACTTTTGTTTCTCTGTACACGGAGTTCTTCTCTCGATACGGAGGGTTAGGTTTTCGGAGGGTATGGTCTTCCGTAACACTATTGGCATAGTACCGATATGTAACACTCGACAAATGTTTGACTCTGTAAAAAGTATGACTTTATATCAATTGATAATGTTTTTCGGCAGCTTCAATTTCAACCTTAATTTTCAGAACGTGAATTAAAGTATCTACCGCCAATGCTGTCCTCCGTACTTAGTCCCGGAATGCCTGGTTTGACTCTCGGAATCACAGTATAGGTGAAGCCTGTGACTTAGACGTTCGACTTTCAATGACCGTGGTAACGTTATCGAACGGATTAACGCTCGATCTTCTAATTCATACATGAAGTCAAAGTTCCCGCCCCTGAAATGGACACTATCTTCTTTCTCTGAACACGAAGTTATATTATCTATGAGGCGGGTGGTATTCGCGGCAGGTAGCGCCGTCAGTAAAACGTCTGACTTTATAACAATTGGTAACTTTCTCAAAGGGTGTGACGCTCTATTTTAATATCCAACCCGTGAACTGTGGTGTCTATTCCCAATACTGTTCACCGGAATATCTCTCGAAATACCTGGTTTGACATTCGGAATCACAGGAGAGGTGAAGTTATTGACTCAGCCGTTCAATCCTCAATGAAGGTGGTAACGTTCTCGAACGGATTGACAATCGATCTCCTAGTTAAGCCGTCCGTCTTATAAAATGTCTACTAATTTGTTGCTCTGAACACGAAGTTATACCCACGATACAGCTGGTCATGTCCTCCGAAGGAAGGGATTCCGGCTAGGAATATGACTTTATACCAATGCGTCACGTTTTCAAACAGATTGACTTTCTACTTTAATACTGATATCGCGAATTAACGTTTCTATTCCCAATAGTGTGCAGCGGATTTACTGCTGGAACAACAGGCTTGACTCTCGTAGTGGCAGGATAGGAGAAGCTAGTGACTTTGCCCATCGGGCGACAAAGAAGTTGCCAACGTTCTCAAACGGTATGTCCCGCGATCTTCTATCTCATATCTGATGCTCAGTTGCCTGGCACGAAAGTGTGTACTAATTTGTATCTCCGATCACGAAGATACACTCTCGAAGGAGCGGGATAGGATGTCGGAAGGTAAGGCATTCGGTAAATAGTTGGACTACATGCCAATACTTAACGATCTGCAATGGTGTGAATCTGTACGATATTTTTCATACTGTGAACTAAGGTGTTTATTGCCAGTACAGTACAGCGTACTTACTCTCGGAATACCAGGTTTGACTCTCGCAATTATAGGATAAGTGAAGCTATAGACTTAGCCGTTCGATCTTCAAAGATGATGGTAACTTTCGCACACTCAATCTTTTGTTTTATTCATGAAATTAATGTGTCCGTCACTAAATTGAATGCTAACTCGTTCCGTTGAACTCGCTGCTATACCCTCGATACAGCGGGATAGGTTTTCGGAGGGTAAGGTCTTCGGTGAAGCGTTTGACTCTATATCAATTGGTTTCGTTCTCCAATGGTTTGACGCTCGATCTTCTTATTCATACCTGAAATTAAGGAGCACGCCAGTAGAATATAAACTAATTTGTAACTCTGATCACGAAGCTATACTCTCGATGCAGCGGGTTAGTTTTTCGGAGGGTAAGGACGTTGCTACTACGATTGACATTATACCTACTGGTAACGCTCTCAAATAGTTAGACGCTCTATGTTAATCTTCAAACTGCGAGTTAAGGTGTCTACTCGGAATACTGTTTAGCGGACTCACTTCATGGTTATCCTGGGATGACACTCTGAATCACGGGATAGGTGAAGTTATTCACTTGGCCGTTCGAATCTCAAAGGGGGCTGTATGTTCATGATCAGTCTGCCTCCCGATCATCTAATCCATACACGAAATGAAGGGTGCCCATCACTAAAATATCTACTAATTTGCTTATCGGAACACGAAGCAATACCGTCAATATAGCGGGTTAGCTTCTCGGAAGGAGTGGCCCACGGCAAAAAGTTAGGCTGTATACGAATGTGTAAAGTTCTACAACGAACAGTGAATGATGGTACGGCAGATCGAGCAACACTACCGGTGGTCTCCGTTAATTTCTTAAGACATTATTTTGAACCGCAAGCAATTCTTTCTCATTTTTATATTTATATGCAAATACTGCAATATACTGTTATGGTGATTACGATTTTATTCGAAATTGTCTATTGTTAGTTCAAAAAATTGTATTTCTGAATAGAAGTGGATGTGGAACTAGTTCAGTGCACGATTATGACATTATTTTGTTAAACTTATTGTTATTTTACATGGTTGTCTATATACGGTTCTACGCTTTCGGTGCGACACAGCTGCAGTGGCGCTGTACTTGTGTACGGCAGATCGGAGCGGCATACTGGATGGTCTTCGTTTTTTCGTGTAACAACGATTTTGAACCCTATCCATTTTTTCTCACGTTTTCCATTCATTTATACGTTCTGTAGTTTGCTGTTATGAAATTTTCTATTTTCTTCGAAATTATAATTCTTTATTATAAAAAATTGTATTTCATAGTAACAGTGTCTTCGGAATTAGTTGTGTGTACGTTTATGATAATATTTTGTTAAGTTCATGGGTATTTTATAGGATTGTCTCTTTACGTATCAGCTTTTCCGGAGCGGCACGGCTGCTGTGGTCTTGTAGTAGCGTTCATGAGATCGGTGGGTCACTGCTGTATATTCTTTGTATATAATTTCATCCTTAATATTGTACAATATTAATTCTTTCATAGTCATGTATTAAATTTCATATGCAGTAATTCAGTGTTATGGTACGTTCGATTTGTTATAATTATAAATTTTTGTTTCGAGATTTGCAATTCTTAGTAAACGTGTCTTTAGAGATAGTTGAGTGTACATATATTGCAATTTTCTGTCAAGCCTGTTGTTACATTATATGATTGTCCATATGCTTACCTAGTAGTCCGGTGCGATATGGATGGTTTGGTTTTGTAGTTGCGTTCGCTAGATCGGAGCGACATTGCCGTTAGGTTTTTGTTAATTTCCATAACCTTTATTTTGAACTGTATGAATTTTTTCTCAGTTTGCCATTTATTTATGCATTCTGTAATTTACTGTTATGATATTTTCGATTTTTCTTCAAAATTTTCAATCTTTATCTTAGAAAAATGTATATCTTAGGAATAGTGACTTTGGAATTAGTTCAGTTTACCCGTATGGCATTATTTTGTTCAACTAATTGTTATTTTGTATGATTGTTTGTGTATGTACCTACACCGTTTGCGCGAGACGACTGGCGAGGCCTTGTAGTTGCGTACGACAGAACATAGCGAGACTACTGGATGGTCCTCGATAATGCTTTTAACCTTCATATTGTACAGTAAGAATTTTTTCCCAGTTTTTCATTTATTTGTACATACTGTGCGTTACTGCTATGATGTTTTCACTGGTCCTAAAAAATACAATTTCTGAGATAAAAAGTTGGAGGGTTTCAATAAAATCGGAAATATCATAACAGTAGATCACAGAATGTCGAAATAAATAGTGAATATGGAAAGAATGCATGCGGCACAATATCGAAGTTAGTGAAATTAACGAAGATAATAACGTAGTGTCGGTCCGATATACCGAACTCAATCCCAAGGCCATTATAGGCGTGTCGCCCCGGAAGCGTATGTATGTATAAAGACAATTATGTAAAATAGAAGTAAGTTTCGACATAATATTGGCATAAACGTACACTCAACTAATTCCAAAGACCTCATACTGATAAATACAATTTTTTATATCAAAAATTGTAAATTTTGAAAAGAATTGGGGATATCATAACAGTAAATTACAGTATGTAGACGTAAACAGAAAGCAGAAAAATAATGCACACGGCACAATATCAAGGTCAAAGTAGTTATCAAACACCCTACCGCAATATCGCTCAGATATTCCGAACGCAAATGCAAGAGAACTCCACCCGTGTCGGTTCGGAAGCGTAGGTGCGTACACGCACAATCGTTTGAAATAACAACAAATATAGAAAACTGATGTCATAAACGTACACTCAACTAATTCCGAAGACACTTTTCATAAAATGCACAATGATTGATATTAAAAATTGGAAATTTTGGAAAAATTCTTAAGTCTTTATTCAGTAAATTACAGTATATATAAATAAATCGAAGAATGCGATGGAATGCATACGATAATCTATCGAGGTTATAGAAATTAACGTAGGCCATCCAGCAGTTATCGCCCCGACCTAGCGAACGCAACAACAAGTCGAATCCAGTCCTGTCCCTCCGGCAGTGTAGGTACATATAGAAACATTCACACAATGTAACAACAAATTATATAAGATATGGTCATAAACGCACACACAAATAATTCCAAAGACATCTTTATTAAGGAATACTATTTTTTAAACATAGATTACGAAATTCTAAAAAAGCATCGAATATATCATAACTGTAAATAACAGCATGTTAAAATAAAAAGAAAGCTGCGTGAGAATGCACACGGTACAATATTGAGGATAAAGGAAGTAACAAAGATCATCCAGTACTCCCCACCGATCTGTCGCACGAAACAGCAAGACTTCGCCAATCGCGTCTCTCCGGCAACGTACGAACGTATGCCATCAATGATTCAAAACAACACAGAATTTAACATAATATTGTTATAAGCGTACACACAAATAATTCTGCAGACACTTCTGCTAATGAATACAATTTTTTATACTAATAATTGAAAATTTTGATAAAAATAGAAAATATCATACACTAAATTAAAGTATGCATAATTATATGGATGACTGGGTAAAAATGCATGCGGTACAATATCATGGTTAATGAAATTAACGAAGATCATGCAGTAATGTCGATCCGATCGGCCATACGAAATTGCAAGACCAGTCCAGGCGCGTTATTCCGGCAGCGTAGGTACATATAGAGACAATCGTATAAAACAACTATGAATTTAACAAAATATTGTCATAATCGTTCACTCTACTAATTCCATGGCACTTGTCCAAAAAAAATGCAATTATTAAAACAAAATTGTTGATGTTTTGAAAAAGAAATGGGAAATATCATAACTATAAATTACAGTATGTATAAGGTAATGAAAAACTGGGGAAAATGACAACGGTACATAATCAAGTTTAACGAAATAAATGAGGGCCTTCCAGTATGCTGCGCCGATCAGGCTTTCGCAACTGCAAGACCACTCCAGTCTTGTCGCACAGGATGCGTAGGTACTTATTCAGACAATCGTATAAGACAACTGTAAGTTTAACAAAATAATGTCATAAACCTACACTCAACTAATTTTAAAGTCACTTTTACTAAGAAATACAGTTTATGAAATTACCAATTGGTATTTTGTGAGAAGTCGAAGATATCAATGCCGTAAGTAACGGTATGTAGCATTAAAGAGAAAAGCGAACAAAATGCATACGTTGCAATACCATGATTAAAGAAATTAACGAAGACCAGCCGGTATTGACCATCCGAACTGCCGAACACAACGGCAAGTCCACTCTTTTCTTGTCACACCAGATGCGTAAGTAAGATGCATACAGGCAATCATATAAAACAACAATAAGATTAGCAAAATATTGCCATAAAAGTACTCTCATATAATTCTCAGGTCACATTTACTGAGAAATACAATTTCTGATATTATCAATTGGATGTTATGAAGAAAGTCGGAAATATCAGACGAGTAAATTGCAGTATGAAGAAATAAATGGAAAACTGCGAAATAATGCGTACAGAACGATCTTATTGCTAAAGTAATTAACAATGACCATGCAATATGCCGACCCGATCTACAGCACGCAACAGCAATACTACTCCAGCAATGTCGGTCTGGAAGCGTACGTGCTCATGCAGCCAATCATATAAAGTATCAATGAGGGTAACGAAACAATATCATAAACGTAAACTCTACGAATTGCAAAGGCACTTTCACTAAGTCATACAATTTCATCAAATAAGAAATGAAAATTTTGAAAAAAATCGAAAATATTATATCATTAAATAACAGAATGTGTAAATAAATGGGAGAATTGGGGAAAAATTGCATACGGTACAAAAGCAGGGTTAAAGAAATTAAGTTCGACCATACAGTAGTATCCCTCCGATATCACGAACGCAACTGCATGCCCCGGCCAGTCGTGTAGCTCCGACAGCGTAGGTACTTATACAGACAATCCTATCAAATAACACTATTTTGAACAAGATAATGTCATAAACGCGTACGCTCAACTAATTTCAAAGGCACATTTACTAAGAAATACAATTTGTTTACATAAAATATTAAAATTTCGAAGAAGAACGAAAATATAACAGCAGTAGATTACAGTATCTATAATCAAATAGAAACCTGGGACAGAATTTGGTACTTAATCAAGGATAAGGGATTAACTGAAACCATAAAGTAATGCCGCTTCGCGCTGCCGTGTAGAACTACAAGACCTCTGTAGTCGTCTTGATCCGGATGCGTTGGTACGTATACAGACAACATTATAAAATAACAACAAGCTTAATAAAATACTGGAATAAACGTAAGCTCAACTAATTCAAAAGAACTTTTACAAAGAAATACAATTTTTTAAGATAAAAAGTTGGAATTTTGTAATATATCGAAAATGTCATAATATTAAATTACAGTATGTATAAATAAACGGAAAACTGGGAAAAGATGCATACGGTACAATATGAAGGCAATAATAATTTCCAACGGCCATCAAGTAGTGTCGTTCCCATCTACCGAACGCAACCACAAGACGTCTCCAGTGGAATCGTGCCGGTAGCGAAGGTACATATGGAGAGAATCATATAATATAACAGGTAATATAGAAAAATATTGTCACAAACGTATGCTCAACTAATTCCAAAGGCACTTTTCACGTGCGATTCAATTTCTGAAATTAAAAACTTGAAATTATGAAAAAAATCGAAAATATCATATCAGTATATTACAGTTCGTGTCCAGATATAGAAATGAGTCTCCATTTCAGTGACGGACACCTTAACTTCATGTGTGCATTAGAAGGTCGAACGTCAAACCCTTCGAGAACGTTACCACCTTATTTTAGAGACGAACGGAAAAGTCAACAGCTTCACCTATCTTGTGATTCGGAGAGGCAAGCCAGGTATTCCGGAAGTAAATCCGCAGAACCGTATTCGCAATAGTATTATAGTCAAGCCGTAGTAGATGTTTACCAATACGTAGAAAGTGAAGCGTTCCACCGAGGGCATTTATTTTGCGCGAACATAACCCGCTGTGTCGATAGCATAACTACTAGTTCAGAGATAAGAACTGGTATATATTTTAGTGTCGGGTACCTTAATTGCGTATATGAATAAGAAAGTTGAGGACCTATCCGCTTGAGAACGCTGCCACCTTCTGTTCGAGACAATCGGCTATATTAATAGCTTCACCTGTCCTGCGTTTCCGATAGCCCAACCCGGTATTACTGGAGGAAATCTGCTGAACAGCGTTGGCAATGGACAAATTAATACACGGTATGAATATTAAAACAGACCGTCATACCGTTGTCGATCGTTCCCTATTTATATAGAGTCAAACTTTTTCTCGAAGGCCTTACCTTCCGAGATGCCAACCCGCTGTATCGATAGTATAACACCGTGTATAGTGGATAAAGTTACAACAGATTTTAACGGCGGGTACCTTAACTTCATATGCGAATTAGAAGATCGGGAATCAATCCGTTTGCGAATTTTACCACCTCCTTTGATAATCGAACGTCTACGTCAGTAGCTTCACCTATCCTATGATTTCCGATCGTCAAATGAGGTATCCGAGGAGTAAAGCTGCTCTACAATGTTGGCATTAGACACCCTGTTTCCCGGTATAAATATTAAAGTACACAGTCAGACCGTTGTAGAACGATAATTATTGGTATATATTCAAACTTCTTACCGAAGGTCTATCCATCCGCGAACCGCACCTTCCTCATCGAGAGTATAGCCTCGTGTTCAGAGAAACACATTAGAATACATAATATAGACGGTCACCATTGTTCCGTGAATGAATTAGAAAATCTCGGGTCAAACCGATGACAGCTTTGCCACGTTTGCTGGGAGTGGAACGGCTATGACAATAGCATCCGCTATCCTGTGAATCCGAAAGTAAAACCAGGTATTCCGGGAGCACATCCGCTGGACAATATATTTCGCGGTATTAGTATGAAGGTAGTGCGTCCAACGGTTATAGATCTTTATCTTTTAATTTAGAGTCAAACTTTTTACCGATGGCCATACCTTCCGAGAAGTCCAAACCACTGCCGCAAGAGCCTTGCTCAGTGTCCAAGGTAGCAAATTGGTAACATTTACTTCGGGAATATATGGTTTGACTCTTAGAATATTTGAATACGTCAAGCTATGGACTTAGCGGTTCGTCTCTAAAAGAAGGTGGTAACGTTCTCGAAAGGTTTGACCCTCGATCTAATAAGTAATACATGAAATTATGGTGCCTGTCACTAAAATTCATACTAACGTGCTTCTCGGAACAGGAATCCACACCCTCTATAGAGCTGGTTAGCTTCTAAGAAGGTAAGGCCTTCGGTAAAATGTTTAACTCTCTACGAATAGGTAAAGCTCCACAACGGTTTGATGATCTGCATGATTATTCATACCGTGAAATAAGCTGTCTATTACCAATACTGTTCTGCGGATTAGTCCAGGAATACCTGGGTTGGCTCTCCGAATCCCTGGGTGGATAAAGCTATGGACGTAGTCGTTCGACTCTGAGAGAAGGGGGCAACATTGTCGAGCGGTTTGACTCTCGATCTTCAAATTCATACGTGTAATGAAGGAGCATGTCACCAAAATGAATACTGATTTGCTTCTCTGAACACGAAGTAATACTCTCGATATATGGGGTCAGCTTCTCGGAAGGTAAGGCCTGCTGTAGAAAGATTGACGTTATAGGAATAGGTAACACTGTACAACAGTACGAGGGTCTCCTTTAATACTCATACCGTGAGTTCAGGTGGTCTAATGCCAATCATTTTCAGCGCATTTACTCCAGGAGTACCTGCTTCGACTCTAGGAATCACATGATAGGTCAAGCTGATAGCTATGGCCTTCGATTCTCAGCTATGGTGGTAAGGATCACGAACGGTTTTACCCGGGATCTTCTAATTAATACGTGAAATTATGGTGACCGTCGCTAAATTGTAAATTAATTTGTTTCCCTGAATACGATTTTATACTCTCAATACAGCGGGATATGCTTTCGGTGGATGAGGCCATCAGTAAGGCGTTGGACCACACATCAATTGTTAACGTTTACAAAATTTTTATCTACCTACTTTAAATCCAAACCGTGAATTAAGTTGTCTAATACCAGTACTGCACAGTGAATTTAATCCCGTAATAACTGGTTTGCCTCTTGCACTCATAGGATTGACCAAGCTATTGACTTAGCTGTTCGGCACTCAAAGAAGGTGGGATCGTTCTCCAACGGTTTGACACTCGACCTTCTAATTCATACATGAAATGAAGATGACCGTCACTAAAATGTATACTAATTTGACCTCTGCACACGATGATGTTTGACACTATACCAATAAGTAACATCCTACAAAGCTTTGCCTCTGGACATTAACATTTATACCATAAAATAGGGTTCACGAGGCCAATACGGCATAGCGGCTTTACATCCAGAATTCTTCCTTTGACTTTCGGAATCACAGGATTGGTGATGCTATGGACTTCGCCATTCGATTCTCAGAGAAGTTGGGAATGTTGTCGAACGGTTTGGCTCTCGACTTTTTTCTATGCGAATGTGAATGCAGGGCTTCTGTGTTCTAAAGCGTCTTCTAATCTGCATCCGTGAAAACTATGTTCCACGTTCCGCGCAGCGGGTTATGTTCTCGGAAGGTAAGGTAATTGGTAAGAAGGCAGACCTTATTGAAATTGCTAATGTTCTCCAACGGATAATCTATGTACTTTAACCTTCATACCGCGAGATGAGGTGACTATTGCAAAACTGTACATCGGATTGACACCCGCAATATCTGGATTGACTACCGACAGGATAGGTGAAGCTATTGACTCGGCCGTTCCTCACGTGAGGAAGGACGGATCGTTCTCGAAATGTTAAACTCTCGATTATTCTATTCATACATAAAAGTAAGGTTTCCGTCTGCTAAAATGTCTACTAATATGTTTCCGTGAACACTAAGCATGATAATCGCTACATCGGTATAGGTCCTTGGAAGGTATGGCCTTCGGTATAACGTTCGACATTACTCCAATTGGTAACGCACTGAAACGGTTTGACTCTCTACTATAATATTCACTCCGTAAATTAGGGTACCAATTGCCAATGCTGTACAGCGGACTTACTGCCGGAATACGTGGTTTGACTCTTGAAATCGCAGGATACGTGAGACTATTGACTTAGCGGTTCGACTCTCGCAGAAGATTGCAACGTTCTCGATCGGTTTAGCCCTCGATGTTCTAAATCGTGCATGAAACGACGGTGCCTCTTACTAAGGTGTATATGAATTTGCTTCCCTGAAAACGAAATTATACTCTCGATACAGCGTGTTATGCTTGTCGGCGTGTAAGGTCTCCAGTAAGGCGTTTCACTTCATACAAATTGGCAACACACTCATACAGTTTGACGTTCTACGTTAATATTCGAGCCGTAAGTTCAGGTGTCCGATGCCAACACCGATCAGGAATACCTGGTTTGACTCAAGGAATCACAGGATAGGGGAAGCTATTGTCTTAGACTTTCGTCTCCCGAAGAAGGTGCAAACCTTCTCGAGCGGATTGGCCGCCTACTTCATTATTCAAGCCATGAATAAGGCGTCTATTGGAAGTATTGTCCATCGCATTTACTCCAGCAATACCTGGTTTGACTTTCCGAATCACGCCATAGGTGAAACTTTTCACCGAGCCGCTTGACTTTCAAAAGAGGTGGACACGTTCACGAGCGATTTGAACCTACATCCTTCAATTGATACATGACATTACAGTGTCCGTTTTCTAAAGATTATACTGATCTGTTTTCATGAACACTAAACAAGTCACATTCGGCAGCGGGGTGTGTTCTCGGAGGCAAGGTATCCGATACAATGCATGAACATATACCAGTTGGTACCGTTCTACGGTGTTTCGAATATCTATATTACTATTTATACCGTAAATTAAGTGATCTATTGCCAATACTGTACTGCGGATTTACTCCCGGGATATCTGCTTTGACTCTCCGAATTTCTGGATAGGTGAAGCTATTGACCTAGACGTTCGAAGCTCAAAGAACGTGGTATCGCTCTCCAAAAGTTTGACCACCGATCTTCTAATTTGTACATGAAGTTTCGATCCCAGTCACTAAAATGTTTACTAATATGATCCTCGGAACACGAAGTTATACTCTGGATGCAGCGAGTTAGGTTCTCGGGTGGTAAGGTCTTCTATAGAATGTTTCACATAATACCAATCGGTAACGTTGGACAAGGGTAAGGCGGTGTTCTTTTGTATTCCAACGGTGAATTAAGGTGTCCATTGCCAATAGTGTACTGCTGATTGATTCCTGGTATACATGGTTTGACTATCGGAATAACAGGGTAGGTGAAGCTATTGTCTCAGCTGTTCGAATCTCAAGGAAGGTAGGATCGTTCTTGATGTTTGTGACTCTCGATTATTCGATTCGTAGAAGAAAATGATATGTGCTCTTGCCATAATGACTACAAATTTGTTTCCGTAAGCACTATGCATGACACTTTCTGCAGCGGTGAGGTTATTGGAAGGCAACGTTTCCGGTAAAATATTGACATTATTAACAGTTGGTAATGATCTCCGACGTACAATCCTTCTACTCTAATATTCAGAACGTGAATTAAGGTGCCTATTTCCAATACTGTTCAGCGGATTCACTGCTTGAGTACCTCGTTTGACTGTCGGAATCGCAGGATACGGGAAATTATTGAGTTAGCCGCTCGTTTGGCACAGATGGTGGCAACATATTCGAAAGGATTGATCCTAGATCTTCTAAATCATGAATGAAACCGAGTGGCCCGTCCCTGAAATGAATACCATTTTCTTTCTCTGAAGACGAAGTTATACTCTCGATGCAGTCCGTTATGTTCTCCGAAGGTAAGGCATTTTGTAAACGGAATGAATTTATACAAATTGGTAGCGTTTTGAAACAGTTTGACGAAAAACTATAACATTCAAACCATGAATTAAGGTGTCTATTGCCAATACTGTTCCGCCGACTTGCTCCAGGAATATCTAGTATGACTATCGGAGAAGCAGGATATCTGAAGCCACTGACTAAGGTGTTCGAATATCATAGATGGGTGTAACGTTCGCGAATGGTATCACCCTCGAAGTTCTAACTCGTACGTGAAGATAGAGTGCCAGTCACTAAAGTGAATATTATCCTCTTTCTCTGAAGACGAAGTTATATTCTCGATGACACGGATGATGTTCTCGGACGATGTCGCCTTCGCTAAAATGTTTGACTTTATGGCAATTCGTTTCGTTATCAAACGGTGTAACGCTCTATTTTAATATTCAAACCGTGATCTCAGGTGTCCATTGCCAATACTGTTCAGCTGATTTACTCCCTGAATACCTAGTTTGACTCGCGGAATCTCGGGACAGGTAAAGTTCTTCACTTAGCCGTTCGCCCCTCACACATAGTGGCAACGTTCTCGAGAGGTGCGACGCTCGATCTTCTAATTCGTACATTAAATTAAGGTGCTCGTCACTAAAGTGGTTACTAACTTCGTTCTGAGATCACAAAGTTATAATCTCGATACGGGTGGTTAGTTTTTCGCGTTATCAGGTCTTCGGTAAAATGGTTGACTTTGTAGCAATTGGCAGGAATCTACATCCGTTTGACGATCTGCTTTAATATTCAAACCTTGTATTAAAGTGTATATTGCCATTACTGTTCAGAGGATTTACTCACGGACTACACAATTTGACTCTCAGAACCACAGGATGGGTGAAGCTACTGTTGTAGCCGTTCGTCACTCACAGAAGCTAGCGACGTTCGCCAACAGAATGACACTCGGTCTTCTAACTCATAAATGAAGTTATGTTGCCCGTCGCTGAAATGGAGTCTAGTTTCATTCTATGTTCACAATGACATACTCTTAACACGGCGGGTTAGCGTCTCCGAAGGTGGGACTATCGGTAAAACGTTTGACTTTATACGAATAGGTAACGTTCTATAACGGTATGATGTTATGCCTTAATATTCAAACTGTGCTTTAAGGTGCCTATTGCCTACAATCTTCCGCGGATTTACTCCCGGAATACATGGTTTGACACTCTGAATCATGGGATAGGTGAAGCAAATTGCACAGTCTTTCGATTCACAAGGAAGGTGGCATCGCTCGGCAATGGTTGGACACTCGATCTTCTTATTCATACATGAAATTACGGTCCTGTCAATAAAATGAATAACAATTCGTCCGCTGAATATAATGTTATACTCTCTTTATAGCGAGTTAGTTCTTCGGAGGGTACGGACTTCACTAAAACCATTAACTTTTTACCAATTGGTAACGCTCTCAAACGCTTTGACGAACTACTTTAATATTCAAACCGAGACATAAGGTCTCTTATGTCAATATTGTTCAGCTAGTTAACTTCCGGACTGCCTGGTTTGACTTTCGGAAACGCAGTGTGGATGAAACTATAATTTATCGGTTCGATTCTCTAGAATGTGGTACCGTTCTCTGATTGCTTGACCGTCTATCATCTATTTCATACAAGAACCTATGATGCTCATCGCTAACATGTTTACTAATGTCTTTCTCTGAACACGAAGTAATACCCTCGATACAGCGGATTAGACATTCGAAGTGTAAGGTCTTCAGTAAAACGTTTGGCTCTATACCAATTTGTAAGATTCTCAAATGGAGTGACGCTCTACTTTAATATTAAAACCGCGAATTGAGGTGTGTATTGCCAAAACACTTCAGCGGTCGTTGTCCCGGAACACCTGGTTTGACACTCCGATCCACAGGGTAGTTGAAGTTAATGACATATCGGTTCCACACCCACAGAAGTTGGTGACGCTCTTGAACGGCATGACCCTCGATCCTCCTATTCATACATGATGCTAATGTGCCCGTCACTAAAGTCTCTGCTAATTCGTTTCTCTGAACGCGAAGTTATACTCTCGATACAGCGAGTTAGTTTTTCGGAGGTTAAGGTCTTCGGTAAATGGTTTGTCACTATACGAATGGAAAATGTTGTACAACTGCATCCCTCTCAAGCTTAATATTTATACCCTGGAACAGGGTCTCTATTGCCAACATTCTAAAGCCAATTTACTACTGGAACACTTCGTGTGACTCACAGAATCATAAAATATGAGAAGCTATTGTCATTTCCATTCGATTCTCAATGAAGTGGATAATGTTCGCAAAGGGCTTGACTCTCGATCTTCTAACTCATACGTGAAATTAGGGTGCCCGTTACTAAAGTGCATACTATCTTGTATCACTGATTACGAAGTAATACTGTCGATACCGCGGATTAGGTACTCGGAGGGTAAGGTCCTCGGTATCACCTTTACCTTTATAGCATCTTGTCACGTTCTCAAACGGTTTCACACTCTATACTGATATTCAAACCGCGAGTTAAGGTGTCCATTATCAATATTGTACAGCTGATTGACTCCCGGTATACCTGGTTTGCCTGTCGGAATAGCAGGATATGTGAATCTATTGACTTGGCCGCTCGGCTCACAAAGAAGATGGGATCGTTCACGATCGGTTTGGATCTCGATAATTCCGTTCGTACATAACGATAATGTGTTCTTCTACTATAATGTCTACTAATTGTTTTCCGTGAACAATATGTGTTACTCTGCCAACAGCGGGTTGAACTACTTGGGTGGTAAGGCCTTCGGTAAAAAGTTTGATTCTATACGAATAGGTAAAGTTCTACATCGGTCTTACGCTCTACTTTAATATTCGAACCCTGGACTAAGGTGTGAATTAGCAATTCTGTGCAGCAGACAGACAGCAGTCTTCGCTATCGGAATTACATGATGCGTGATGCATTTGATTTATCTGTTCAACACTCAAATATCCTGGCAACGTTGTCGCACGGTTTGACAATCGCTCTTCTTATTCATGCATGAAATTATGTTGCCTGTCACTGAAATGAAAACTAATTTGCTTCTCGAAACACGAAGTAAGACTCTCGATACAGCGGGTCAGGCTCTCGGACAGTAAAGCCTTCCATAAGAAGTTTGAACATGAACAAATTGGAAATGCTCATCGACGGTTTGACTGTCTACCTTAATATTCATACCGTTTGATTAAGCACATTTATTGCCAATGCTGATCAGATGATTTAATCCTGGAATTCGTGCCTTGATACTCG
>NW_027471294.1:0-26988 GCF_051020765.1 Lasioglossum baleicum
AAAAATGAAGAACGACGTTACTCTACCACATAAACCGGAAACGAATAGTAAAAGTTATTGCAAACTTCAGCGCCTCTGACGGAAGGTATTGTCAAAATTACACTTACCCGCCCGGCGACACAGTGAGACCAACTGTTGAAGTAAAAATAAGAGAACTTTATACCTTAAAACATTATTTTTAAATTATTGCCTGAATGCTGCAACTTTTTCTTCTGATTTGTACTATAATGATATTACTATCTATCAATATTACAATGTAACAATAACACCAACTGAAAAATATTGTTGAAATAAAATAACTTATACTTTATTGTTTAGGTACTGAAATTGATTTTATATTTAATTCATAAATTTTGTATCACATATGTGTCACAGGTATTAAAAAATTTTGATTTTATGATTTTTATATATTGGTACAATATTATACGCTCTATATTATTATATGTTGTATTTTCATTTTATCTATGCTATAATAAATATATATCTAATCTTTATTATATTTATATAAACTTTTAAAACATGTACAAATGATTAATTATGCGAAATTGAAATATATCAATTATTAAAACTACGATTTAATTTAATTTGCATCTACTAATAAATTTAATATCCATTTGTATCAGAATTGTTACTTTATATTATAATATGGTAAAAATACTTTATAAAAATATTACATGTAAATACATTTTATTAATTTACCTATTCTAGATTGAATTCACATTTTTGAATCTTTCATATGTTTAGTTAAATAAACATATGACATTTATATTTGCTCTTTTCGTAACTATCAGAAATATTTTTCATTATTATATTAAATTTATACGATAATTATAACTTTTGCTAACAATATTTCATGTTACATAGTTTCAAATATACAAAATTTAATCCATATCAATCGTTTAAGTACAAAGTATTATAGGTATAGATGCAATTACTAATAAAATGTTTTAAACCGATAAACCGCGAGAAATATATAAATGTGTGCGTGGTATTTAAATTCTTATAATCTTTGGTTTAGTATAATTCTTCTTTTTTTATCATGTATATAAGAAAATTTTGTTAAATCAATAATATTTATCTACTTCTATATTACGAATAGTATTTTAGTAAAAATATGAATTATTATTTATAACATTGTAAAATTATGAAAATAAAATACGCAGTTTGAAAGGTAGAATATATGTAATAGTTGGCAGCATTGCGTGATCGAGAATCTCGAACAACGAGAGAGAAGGAAGGAAGTATCCATCTACACATCCATCCATCCACCGTACAGAGCCCCGTTGCACGTCGGGAAACTGAACATGTACGTACGTCGTATGAGCGACGTAGAGTGTTGAATGTGTCGATTGCGTTCGGGGTTGGCTTGCACTTTTCGCGGCTGTATGTGCGCGCAGCAACGTCGCGTGGTCGGTTATCAAGGTGTTCGCGAAGCCTTTTAGTGTATAGTGACTGAGTGATAAGAGGTGAGGTGAAAAGAGAAACTTCTTTTCTTGGGACGCTCGCCAATTTCGGAGGTGTAGGATTCTATTGCGGCGTCGTTCTAACAAACAGTCGGGAGAACCGTAAAGTTCACGCTGTGCATCTGTGTGTGGAATATCCAATCACGGAATTCGCGGGCTAAGATGCCCGACGTGGCTCC
This sequence comes from Lasioglossum baleicum, assembly GCF_051020765.1. Classification (NCBI taxonomy): domain Eukaryota; kingdom Metazoa; phylum Arthropoda; class Insecta; order Hymenoptera; family Halictidae; genus Lasioglossum; species Lasioglossum baleicum. Next base: position 1,643 of record NW_027471294.1, read on the forward strand.
CGCGGACAACGTCGGCATCGAGATCAGGATCAACGAAGCGGTGCACGACAAGGGGAGCGACGCTCGCTCTTGGTTTCCCGCGAATACACCTCCGATCCCATTTTTACATATGCCCGCGCATATGGGTGAACAATTTCTTGTATTTTGAAATATTAAACAGTGCTTACAAGTTAACTGGCTGTTTCGGAAAAAATATTTGTGTTTTATGTACTACAGATGATTGCTACTTGGTTCAAGATAACATAACATGAAAACAACGACAATTTGCTAACGTATTATCTTTTTTTTTTTGTCATGTTCTTCTAAGGAAATACGTTCTGTACGATTTTGAAGCAAATGTTTATGGTGCAATTTATAGATCTGGAAGGACATATTAATTAAGGCTTAGTAAATGTTTTCTTTGGAGGATTTGATAGTGACTACGTTGTCTTTCGTATTTATGTTAATTAATAATAATGTACATGAAGAAATCAAAAGTGCTTTGAACTATCAATATATGTACTTTAAGTTTGACAACTTACAAAATGAGAGAAACATAATCACAAACTGTCCACAAACTTAAGGGAATCGTTCATTCATTTGGCAGTTGTACATTGCATTTGTTTATATGGTTTTGCCTCTATATTAATCATGTTTCTTCTTAAATGAAACAAAATCATTTACTATTATTGCATACTAAGACTAGATTTTGATCAATAGAATAATTCTTTTGTATTGTTATATACAAGAACAATTAATTGTTCGTGGTGCTTTATTTAAAAACAGAAAATATACAAGATATTTATGTTGAATTTCAATGCTGATTTGGTGAAAATATAACATTAAATATCTTTCTAAAATGTGCGAGCAAACAGAAATTAATTACTTGGAAGGAGATGTTGTTTGGGTGAAACTCGGAGCTTGTTGGTGGCCAGGACAAGTTACTGGGTTTCATAATTTACCTGAAGATATCCAACGTGAATTTCAAAAGAAACCTTTAATAGCTGCTGTAAAATTTTTCAAGAAGATACGTAGTAAGTAATCCAATATTTTTTTGTTTACTAATATAATTATATATTTTTGTCGTACTGTTATAAGAATTTACTTTTATCTACTTGCATTTAATTATATTTTCAATTTATAGGCATTTATATATTTATTGTACAAATAAATTGGTATCTTTTGTGTACATCTCATTTACTTTTTCAGTGAATTTGTCAAGAATTATCAGCAGATTTATAAATATAACTGTACCCTGAAAGACGAATTTATTAGGAAAGGATTAGGTATGGTTTTTTATGTTTATAATAATTATATTTTGAATATTTATAGAGTTTAAAGTAATAGATATAATCATATGTGTATAATTACTACTTTCCTTCCATTTTAAAAATGACTATTATACATAGCTACATATTTTGTAATATTATTTGTAGATAAATATAGAAGCAGAAGCAGAGATGGTTCCAGATACATGGATAAATTTCCAGGAGATGTTGAAATGGCTGAAAAATTAACAGGAGGTGACCCTGATATATTAAGTCATGATAGATTTTGTCCAGAAGAAAAACCAAATATATCAGCTTTATTTGGAGATAAAAAAATTCCTAAAAAGAAACGAGAACGAGATGAAAGCCACAGAAAAAGTGATAGTATTGAAGTTGTACGAAAAATTACACATCCACGATTTTTAAAAGAAAGTGATCATGAGGTTCGAATTCGTCAGCAACCTAGCAGTTTATCATCTACACCAAATAATAGTGGTTCTCCACAATATCCTTGTCATTTATGTAATTTTACTTCTTCTCGAGTTAATGTTATCATTTGTCACATAAAAAGTCATAGATCTGGAAATTCACCAATATTAAAATCTAAAGTTAAAACTTATTCTCAGTATAAAAGCAGGTATCCTGAAGTAGATACTCCAAAAAGAAAATACGCCAAGAAAGAGAAAAGTCAGACAAATAAAAGTAAGAGCAATAGTGAATCTGGTAAAAGGAAACAAATTAAACAAACAGACAAAGCTGCTAAGAAGAAGAAGACTTCAGATCCTAAAATTCGTGATACTATATTAGCAGACTGGGAAGATGAATCAGATGAAGAAATTAGTTTAAATCAAAGTAAACCATCTGATTTAGCATCTCTAAATAATTCACCAACAAAGAATCAATTTGATTTTAAGAAGTCGGAAGAAACAAATGAAAATGATTCTGTAGTAACAGATGCCAATGAAATAATTGAAGAAACTGAAAAACTACTCAAAGAAACAGAGAAGCTTACAACAGTTAACATAACAGAAGATTCTTTATCTGATAGTTCTGATACTTCAAAAAATTTAAAATCAAATCTTCTTGATAAACAGACTGAAATAGAGAAAGATACTAAAATGTCTGATGTCGACAGCAATGAGTCTATTAATAAATCTCAAATAGAAAAAGAAGCTTTTAGTATTGATAATGAAAATAAACTTCATGCATCAGATAAAAACGACAAAAAGTCATTATTATCTTGTTTTGATTTCCATGAAGAAGAACCATCTATACCTCCTGTACGGAAAAAGACACGCGCATTTCATCAGAAAAAAGAAATAATAAAAGAGTTTGAAATGAGCCAAGCTCTAAAAACAGAACAAGAAAAGGAAACTGAAAATGATAAACCTGAAGATGAAGATAACAATACTAGTCCAAATGAATGTGAAAAATTAGATACACAATTGTCTTTAAGTGAGCAGACCTTAGAAAAAAATGAAAATAATGATAAGGCTAGAGATGATGATAAAGCAGTTACAAATAATGAAATCCAGCAAACAAAGGAAAAAATTAAATCTGAAAAAGAATCAGAAGAAATACAAACGTCTAATGTTAATACTTGTGAAACAGAATTAGAAATAGTAGAAATATTTGAAGTTGAAAAAGTTGGAGCTGAAAATGAAAATGCCACAAATAGTTCAAAAAATATTGAGGTACAAAATTCTGCAACAATAAACTCAACATTAAATACTAATAAAAAATTAACAGAAAACAAAGATTTAAATATTCATAATGATTCTATTGCTGATAAACATGCAGATTTTAAACACACAACTGTAAAAGAAAATATAGAAAACATAGAATGTGAATCTTTGAAGCAAACTGAAGAAACTTTATCTGAGCGATTTACAGTAGAAACAGAAGATGAAACTATTTCTGAATCTGCTGAAACTTTTCCAGAACAAAGTGAAAATTCAGATGCAGAAATGCTGGATCAAGATCAAGTGCCTAATTCAAATTCTACAAACATTTTATTAAACAATGATCAGTCAAATATTATTCCACAAGTTTTCAAACGTAGAGGTAGACCAAGGAAATCAGAATCTATTCGTACTAGCACTAGTGGAAGTGCAAGTGGCAGTGAAAGTCCAAGAACAAAAGATAATAAGAATAGTCCAAAAAATTTTGAAAAATTTGAATTAGAGAGAAGAACTTCAGAATCTGATAGCGAACGTTCATATAGTGGAAGAAAACGAAAACCAAATAAAAAATATGTAGAATCTGATATATATGTACAAGATGTAGATCGAAAAATATATAAGACTGATGAAAGTCAATCGGAAAATGAAGAAAATTCTGAAAAAGTAAAAATCAAATCAAAAAGAAGTAAAAGATGTATAGAGAATGTCAAGAAAATAAACGAGAACTTAAAACTTAAAGAAGGAAAAGAAATCGAAATTTCTTCTAATACAATGGATACAACAGAAAATAATATCAATTCTTCAAATAGAGAATTAAAAGATAATTTACTTGAGGATACATCTAAAAAGCAAATGTTTATAGAATTAGATGAAAAACTTATTGACAATCAAACGTCGATAGAAATTCCTAAAAAAATACAAGTACCAACTGAAGAAAAAATTGTACCAAAAGATACATTTGTTTTTGAAAGTACAAAATCTTTAGCAGTAGAAGATAGTACTTCTAAATCTGAAGGTGCAATTTTTGAACATGGTAAAACAAAGGACAGTGACACTGAAAGCATACTAACATCAAGCAATTTTCAACAAGAGGATTTGAAAAATTTTGGAATAGAATCTTCAAATACACTTCGATTGAAGTTTTCACCAGAGAAAGAAACGTCTCATCAACAACTGGATATTTCAAAAACTATTGACATGCTTCCTCCTAAAAAATCTCAAATAAAAAAGTTTGAGTTATCGCAAATTGATTTTTTTGATACTGATGCTTCTACTAATAAAATTACAGTCGATTCCGAATTAGATAATGGACAAGAAAAATTAGAAAATTTAAATACCGAAACAATTGAAAGTAGTACAGATCAAAAAACAATTAGCTCTTTAAAATCAAAGGGAGATATCTTAGAACAACATGAAATGGATACCAATAATGTAGAAATTACAAAAGGTGTAAATAAGAAGGAGGAAAAAAATAAAGTCCAAGACAAAGAAATAACTGTATCAATGAATCAAAAAGTTCAACATATTGGAATGGAAACATCAGGGAAAGAACAAGAAGTTAAATTAGAAAACTTGGAACAATTATCTAAAGATCCAATAAATACATTAAGCGAACAACAAGCTCAAAATAGAACATCAATACAAACAAGATATAAAGGAAAATTTACCCCAGAAACTGGTGCTAAATTAAAGAAAGAGAAAGAGCTCTTCCCTGAAGAAAAATCAACAAATACATTCCAAGAAGCTTTCTTAAAAACTTTACACATGGACAAGAAAAAGGGTACAGTTGGTGATTCTGATACAACTGGAAAGGGAAAGAAAGGTAAAAAATTAGTGAAGAAAAAAGTTGAAGAGATAGTAGGTACAAATATTTCTTCTGAGACAACTCAAAATATAACAATTGAAGAACCAAATATTTCAGAAAATATTCCTAATCTTTCTGAAGACAATCAAGTTACAGTTATGAGCAATTTTGGGAGTATAGAAGTAGTAGTTGATCAAAATCTTGAAATGGAAACAAAAGTAGATGAGACTATATTCCAAAATGTTGACCAACTTACATCATCATCAAATGAATTTAATATCATGTCTAAATCATTGGTACAATCACCTTCTACCGAAGATAATTCTAAATCTATTAATTTAGATGTGCATAAATTAGATGAATCCTCAAGAACATCAACTTCTACACCTTCTCCATCATCTGACGTTACAGTACCGGTGAAAAAACGGGAAATGCCACGAATAATTGAAAACGTAACATTAACTGAACCTATGCAAATTTTAAAATCGAAATTATTAGATAAATTACCGCAGAAAGGAATAAAACACAAGTTAGAAACAGAGAGCACAAAGAAACTTGATCAGAAAGGTGCTTCCAAAGCAAAAATAATGAAAATTGAATCTTTAGCTTCAAATACTAAAATGAAAACTGGTCCAAAGGTTACATCTCCACATTTATCTTTAACTAAAAAGTTACAAGTCTTAAAAGCTGAAGAGGCAGAAACAGCAGCAATGATAGAAGCACAAAATGAACAATTAAATGTAAAGAGCTCAAAAACTCCTACTACAACTACAAGTGAAAAGTATATTCAACAAAGTTCCCAAAGCTTGGCAGACATGGAACTAGACATAAATTCAATGCCATTTGTTTTAAGTGAAGATGTTTTAACTCCTGAAAGTATTGAACAAATGCCTGTTGTTATTTCCTCTATTATACCTGCATCTAGCACAATTCCAGCAACACTGTCTTTTACTCCAACTACACAAATAGTATCCCCTACTCAAACTCAATTTAAATTGAATGAAACTACTACTGAAGTATCACCTACGAAGAAAAAGAGTGGTACTCCAGCAATTTTGAAAAATAAAACTAAAGCAAAACCTACAATTACGAGTATAAAAACGCTGGTACCACCATTCACAGGTGGTGTAAAAGGTATAAAATTCCAAAATACACCAGCAACAAACAAAGTACCACCACTTTTAACCCAGAAGGGTTCATCAGGAAAATATGTAGTGGTACAAACTTCTGGAGGACAACAATTACGATATGGTGTTCAAGGAAAAACTGGTACACAACAGAAAATTGCTATACCAACTGGTAAAAGTACTGGAAATGCACAAGTAGTTCAACAAAGTAGTAAAGTAGTTATATTAACATCAGCACAATCAGGTCAAACTAAAATGCTACCATTAAATATCTCCAAAACATTAAGTGGCAAAGTTCAAAGAATAATGACAAGCAAGGGACAGGTATTTTGTCCTATTAGTCCACAAGGTATTATAAATTCAAAAACAATAATTGCACCAAAAGGAGATGGTGTTTCAGCAACAACGTCTAAGCTTCCTGGTGGACATAAAGTTATTAATACACAAGGCATAATAGCTTCAAAAGGAGTTTTAACTCCTATTTCAGGAACAATTGCAAAGACTGCTCTATTAGGTACACTATCTCAAGGAATTCTCACAAAAGGTGGAATTTATACACCAATAAGTGCTTCTACCTTAAGTGGAAAAACTATTATTGGGTCAAAAGCCTTAGTTACAAAAGGTACAACCATTTTATCTTCACAGAATTTGGGTACTTCTAAAGCTATTTTGACTCCTATATCTCAAGCTATTACTGGCAAAACACTTTTAAGTACTCAAGGTATTGTAAGTACTAAAGCAACAGTTTTGACGCCAATAACGGGACAACAAGTAAAGGCTATTGCAGCGAAAAGTCCATCTAAAGGAAATAAGGTACAATATCAATCTGTACAGCAGAAAGTGCAATTACCTATGTTACAAAAATCACACAAAGTTTCAATGTCTGCTACTTCACAAGGAAGATCTGGACAAATGAAAACTGGTAGTAGTACAGTAGTATTACAAAATACTCTTCCTACACAAAAGACCATACAGCAAGGGAAGAAAATAATTAAACAGACAGTTGTTCAGCAGGGTTCTGCTATTCAGAATATTACGCATCAAGGTGGTACCCAACAGACAATAGGTATAAATCCACAAATTCAACAGAAAGGAAAGGCAGTATCCGCGTCGAGTATACAGAAAGTTATTATACCTCGTGGTAGTCGGCAACCAAAAACACAACAAAAAATTGTTGTTCAAAAAGTACAGGAACCTGTAATTACAACTGTACAAAATATACAGTCAAAACAAACGGTTTCATCATTGACTACTGTGCCAAATATATCTAAAACAATTCAACAAAAACAGACAGCTAGTAATACTGCAGCTACAAAGGCTACTGGAAAAAATCAAGGAATAAATAAGACTACTACACAACAACAAAAGAATTTACTAAATATTGCAATGAATTCTGTAACGGCAACTAATATGAATACAAGTCTTTCTACATCTCTGTCTCTTCCACCATTAGAACCTATTGAATCTGAAAGGAAGCCAAAAATAGAAAATATACTTGTTGAATCTGTTCAGAAGGAACAGCCTAAAGTAGAAAAGTTTAATGTGGATAAAAGTAGCGAAATCGAAAAAATAGAAGAACCAAAAATAACAACACAACCACAAATAATGGCTTTACCAACAGAAAGTAGTGACGGAACCCAAACTTATGTTTTAGTAACTATTGATGAACAAGGACAAATACAACCTCTTGATAATAATACCCTTATGTCGTTAGAAGGTACTACACAAAATCCAGATGGCACAAGGACACTGTATATAGATCCTAGTTCACTAGGAGAAGCAGGCACATTAGATAATATTGTTCTTCAATTTGACAATGGTGTATTACCAAATATACAAACCAGTGCTACAGAATCTACTCAAACAATTATATCAGAAAGCTTTTCTAATTCAGAAGTAATACAGACATCAAATCAAGATATTTTAGCTGCTGCTTTGGCAAATACAGATTTTCAACAAGAAATCAGCTTAACAGAGAATCCTACAGGAAACGTAATGACTAGTGGTTTAACTCAAACAAGTTTAATCAACCAAACTATCTTGCAGTCAACTATCATACCTCCTACAGAACCAATATCTTCTCCCTCTGTGCTTGAAACTTCATTGACATTAAATCAACCTATAATGACACCATTAGAGGTACCTAGTAATTTACCAATACAATCAGAATCGACTCCAACTTCTGCTGTGGCAACCATCCCGTCTTCTCTCGAATTACCAATAACGATTACAAATCCCAATATTTCATATATATCAACAGGAGAAGCACAAATTCAAATCCCTGGTAATTCTATGCCAGATATTGGAGAAATCATGGAAAATCCAAGTACTGCGGAAATCGCTCGAACGGAAATTCCTGCAAGTACTCAATATCTAGTATTACCAAATTTAGAAGATAATATTACTGTAGAAACTTCAAATGGACAGAGTAGTACCATTTCAATGCCTAGTGTTTCATATTCAGTTTCAATACCAAATAATATAGTTTTAGAAAGTTCTCAAGTTCAAACTACTCCTTCAATGCCAATAATAGATGATACCTATGCTGAAAATGTGCAATTCACTTCAGCTATAGAATCATCAATGGCAACAGAACAAACTTTTGTAGATGTACCTGTTTCTGAGATGCTTGTATCAAAATCTCCTATTTCCACAAAAAATGTACAATCACAAAATATTGCTGTAACATCAGAAATGATAGTATCTCATGATGTTTCTGCATCTTCCCAGGAACCTATTGTATCTACAAATGAATCATCTATTTTAAATGAGGAACAGGATACAATACCTTTACAAGAAGTATATTCTTCTCAAGACATTTCCATGAAGTCACAGGAGATAATCTTAAAAGAAACAGTGAATAAAGAAGATAATGATTCAAATATGGCAATTGGTAGTCAAAGTGAAGGAGTTAGTAATAATGATAATATAGTACATGTGCAAATTGTTGAACAAGCAGATGATGCAATGACCAGTAGTATGTCAATAATGGATGAAAATACTTTAGTTTCCTCTGAATCTAATTTACAAATTTCGTCTAGAGAACACGCGGGTTTTGAAGTTTCGGAATCAAATGAAATAGATACAAATAGTTTACAAGAATCGCAAAATATAAACAAATTTAAAGAATTAAATTTTGATGAACAATCTGATAATAAAGTTCACTCTCCTGAACAAGCAGCAACATCCAATGAAGTAGAAGTTGTTCAAGAAGGATCACAAATTTTACCTGCAGAATCATTAAATCGTCTGGATGAACAAAATATGGATATAGATGAAGCTATTGAATCTAAAATTTATGCCGCAAGTACAGTAAAAGAATCGGAAGACTCTCAAAGAGATGAACCATCATCTCAAGGTGAATCAAATTTGGTTCAAAGCAATCTAGAGTTACATTTTGAAGAAGGAAATGCAGAGGCTAGTCACGAAGCACCATCACAATCTTATGAACAATTTGGGATTGCAATGACTACTGATTCTACTGATTTACCTAGTCAGTCTGCTACAAAGTCTGAAAATTCAAGAGAACCCTCACAATCAATAACGTATGAACCTATGGAGACGGACGAAGAAGCTGTTGTAACAGAACCACCGACACAATCATTTGAACATTCGAAAATAAACGAAGCTTCTCAGTCATATGAAGCATCTGCAGAAGCAAGTACAAATGCACCTACCCAATCTTTCAATGAATTAATGCAAAGTCAAGAAGAAAGATCAACTATTGATGATGCGATTGACGATCAAACGTTTCCGACACAAAGCTATGAAGTCGGTAAAACAGAAAATATTCCAGAAAATTTAGAAACTGACGCTGAAATTAGTCAGGAAGGAAACATGCCATCTCAATCTAACGATATTGGTACCGATGGCATTGGTACATCTTCAGTTTCTACAAATAATTCTGGACTTAATGAAGACGAAACTGCAAGTTCATCTTACGTTCCAGAAACTCCCGAGAATCAAGAAAGAGATCCAGATCAGGAAAGTGCAATAAGTACATCATCTTGTGAAATCCCACCATGTGCTGAATTGAATATTGCATCATCTAGTGCAGAGCATACAAGTATCCATGACAATGGAGTACCTGAAATACCAACATCTTCATATAATTTGAATCCAGACATTACATCAACTCATGTGGACTCTGTCCCAACTTCTAGTTATGAAGAACAAAATGTATCAACTTCTTATGAAGTACCAATCTCAATGCCTGGCCTAGAAGAAACCCCTTCCCAGAATTTTGTTGCAGAAAGTACAGATCATAGAAATGAACCTTCTAGTTATTATACTCATCACCAGGAAGTAACAGCAAGTTATTATGAATCTGTAGGGCAAGAAACAAATTCGAGATTGGATGGAGATCCACAAGAGGAAGTTACTCCCAGTTATTATGATGGTAATCCACAAGAAGCAAGTCAAAGTTATTTTAACCCAGAAGAAGCCACACCAAGTTATTCCAGTCATAATGTCTCTCCTAGTTATTATGATCATAGACCAGAAAGTGAAGCAAGTCAAAGTTACTACTCTGCAGATGACATAGAAAAATCAGAGCAATCTTCCTCCCAAAATATTGAGGCATCACAAAGTTTTTATCAAGAACAATCTGATGAATTAAAATTAACTCAACAAGGAGAAGCTACTCCAACATATACAGAAAGGTATCCAGTTGATTATACATTGGAAAATTCACCAATAGAAAGGCACGATCTTGTAGAAAGTTCTGTACCAGCCACCAGGCCTACAGAGAGGTAATATATTATGATGAAAAATAGCATTGTGCTATAAAAAGAGTCCTTGTTTTCATAGACTAATGGACATTGCAGCCATTGATAGATAAACTCGTCTATTTTCAAATGTAAATATAATATTAAGGTGATAAGTGATTAAATATAAGATTAAAATTAGATTCTTACTATAATTTATATCTATATAAATATATATATATAAATAAATAAATAAATATACATGTCTAAATATATGTGTGTATATATGTGTACACATACATATTGTTGCAATGTGTGTGGGTATATGTATATATATATATTAACTACGGATACAATCCGTATATAGAATTTGGTATGTGAGCAGTGTAATTACAAAGAAAAACTATGGTTTCATTACAAAAGCATTATGATCTTATATATTCATCTTATTTAATATATTGAAATAATATAAGTACTTCAATATATTGAATTAGATTATCATTCATAACTTCTTTCTTTTTCTTTTAACTAGACACATTAATACTATGTTATGTAACAAGTTGGTTCTACTTTTTCCAATATAAGGCACATACAATGTGGATATCGTAAAATTTTGTAAAACATCATTGGAGTAGTAGTAACAGCTGTTAATTACTATTAATTTTACAGCAAAAATATATTCGTACTATTAATCGTTTATTTAATGATTCCATTAAATGGATAAATATATAACTATTGTAAAATATTTGTACATTATTACGAATTCTCGTCAGAAAAAGGAAGAATCAAGTTAGAATTATAAAAGTAATTTAGTGAAACTTTACTACTACTCTGTAATGATGAGTCATAATGAGCGTATAAAAATAAATGCACAATATATCTTTAATAAGTACCAGTAAAGTCCTGAAATGTTCGTAAAATTCAAGTAAACGATTTCTTGGACTATCTTTTAAAGACTTAATTTTTCAGATAAGTTTTCACTCTCCCCCCTTCCCCCCTTTCTCCCCGCTCGTAGTATCTACTAAGAAAGAAGTTTATGTATAATCACAAATGTAGATAATCAAGCGAATCAAGGATTGAATTATTACACATACATTGTTTATTTGTAGGAAATAGTTTACATTTATGAGAAATAAAGAAGCCTATTATTTCAATTATAATAATGTGTAATCCGTGTGTTGAAATGTAAAGGGTAAAAGAATTTAATAGGAGATCTGTCATGTTTGAAATCAGTTAATACTTACAGGGGAGTAATTTTAAAATAAATATTCATATAATTAATAGGAAGAAACGATTTATTATAAACAAGATCATTTTATTTCTGTAAAATATTTGCGATTACATATTGCAATTTTACATGTAAACAGATTTACACATGTGCATAAATGTAATGCATAAATACGCGTTTTAATAGTTTTTCTGGTGTAATTTAGAATAAATAATTTTTTTTAAAAACTATATAAGTCTCAAACGAGACAGATTTGCCAATATATTCTAATAAAAACGGTTATATTATATTCTTTATAAACTCATGTTATCAAAAATAAATTTGTTTTTATTTTTCGCGGCGTTTTCGATCGTGATTACGCATGTATATATTATGTTACTGTTACTGGGAAGAAGTTATTATCTAAATATGTCGCACTTGAAAGAAAAAAAATTTATCCAGATAAATTTTCAAAAATGGACTGAATTGTTAATATTCTTTGATTGCTTTTCGAATTCATTCGATATATACATAAATACACATGTACATATATTTTCCACTCAAAGGAATTATAAAAATATCTGTACCTATAAATAGTATGTAATACTGTGAAATGGGGAAAATATAATTACATTTTCTATTAAAATTTTCTGGTACAATCGTAAGTTGAGATATATTGCTTCATTGAAGTAATCAAATTTAAGTGGCATAAAGTGATACTGATTAAAATAGCATTACTGCGTTCTTATATGGATAACAATTTGATATTTTCATCACTAACAATATTATCTTTTTATTTCTACAGTGTGCACCACATACACGATTGTAACTAAGAGATAAAATAAATACATGAATATTTACGTAACAAATTATATATGCAATAAATGTTTTTTGTTGTTTTATTACTTGGAATTATCCCATAATAATACATTTTTGCCTGTAAAAAATATATTTAGTATTTCATTTAATGTACTTTCGTAAAAACTATCAAGCAATATTTCTATTGTATGTTAAACTGTATTTTACGAAAATTGTTAAGAATTATCGTTAACATGTATAGTTTACATACGTAATATTATGCAGTAACAAATTTTTTTATTATTGTGATCGCATGACATGTTAATTATTAAACATTTTTGTATGCAATTTACAAACGTATAAAAACTACAATTATTTGTTATTATTATCAAAGATTTATTACCTAAAATAATCCCAAAATACAATAAATTATATTACATTTATAGATGTATGGTCATTTATATACAATATAGTAATATTTGCAATAGTTTTAAAGGAACACAGTCTTTACAATCATTATTATTGATTGATTTGATTTTATTTTCGCCAGTATTGTGCAAACTTATGTAATTGTTCCACTAATACTGCCATTACAGCTGTTACTGATAAGTCTAAAAGATTATGTACATAATGCACTGCTTCTTCGTCGCTCAAATCCAATCGTAGTTTATCTTGAACTTTTTTAACAGCTTTATCTGGTTCTAATGCTATATCTGGAACGCTAGCGTCGACCATTAGCGAAAACAGATTTAGAATTAAATTTGCATGTCTGCGTAAATGCAAAAATGCAGTATAACATTGTTTCCGAAATTCATGATAATGTTCTGAACCTACACCTCCCATAGCCTCAACCATTTCTTTGCTCAATTTCATTGGCGGTGGCAAAGGCTTTGGATCTCTACCCAAAATATAACCGAAATCTATATGAAAGAGTTTTCCTGAAATATGAATATTATTCAATTTTATTAAATGTTTTTATCTTTTATATTTATTAATTTCAAAGTTTATATAATTAAAGAATTTATAAGAAGTGTTACCTGACGTTGTCAGTAGTAAATTATCCAAATGTCGATCACCAACACCAAGTACATATGTAATAATGCAGTAACCAGCTGAAATTTTACGATTTTATACAATTTCAAATTAATATAAATTATTTCAGAGTAGTATATTTCTTACCACAACTTCGAACATAAGTATCCATAACTTCAGGTACAACACCATAAGGGCCATTTTCGGATGGATGATGTTTTCGAAAAAAACTTAATATGGAACCTTCACTAGCTAGCACTTCTGCAACTGTTGTAGATTCGATAAATTGCAAAAATCCATGTCGAGTACTTGTTGCAAGTACCCTAAAAATAAATAAATTTATATTTTAAATAACGTAACATATTAAAAAGCTGTTTTAACCATTTTTACCTGTAAGGAGTCAATTTTAAATCCAAATTTTCTCTTCTTAATAATTTATCCATAAGTGCAATTGTTTGTAAAATTAATTGATCCTGTCTGAGATCATCCCCATGTTTAAAAATTGCAATGTATTCACTGTTATCTGTTGTTAAAAACGTTAATTTCGAAGGCATAAGGGCTGATTTAAAAAGACTGGCCCTAAAAAATAGCTTAAATTATTAATGAATAAGTTTTCATTAGTATATAAACGGAATTATTCATACTTTTCGGGTATAATTCCTTTGATACAAATTTCTGGATCCAAGGGAAAAGGTATTGGTTCAAAGTTGGAAAAATTGATTTTAAATGTTGGATCTGAATCTGCTAATAATACCCTGAGCCGATCAGTCTTCTTCTTACGATTTCCACTTTCTCGTGCAACTGCTTTCACCAGCGCTACTAATTGATCGATAAACATTTTTTGACGTAAAAGGAAAGCTCTTCTTTTTTGCCAAACTGCATTGCCTTGTGCCAGCATCATTGAAAACATTGACATTACAGTGTTATACATTTCCTTGACACGTGTATCTTGTTTTGCACTTATAGAGGGATCACTTTGATCTTCACATTCAATTGAGAGGTACCAATAAAAGTAATTGGCTAGTGTAGTATTTTGACAAGCACGAGTAATCAGAAAAGATGCTAAATCCATAAGAGAATCTTGACTTGTTGAGAACTGGATTTCAGATTCACTGGACTGCAAATCATGTGTGCTATTTGTAATAAATTAGGAATTTAATGTTTATTTTATAAAGTTACTTACAGTTGTTACAGCTGTAGATGAAGAATCATTAATTTGTACATCTCTGTCTAATTTTTCAACTTTTTCAGATTCTTTTTCTTTCATCAATATTTGATGTGCTCTCTTAATACTTTCAAAATCTTCATACTTTAAAGCTTGTACTAATTGCAATAAGTATAACATTAGATCATCATCAAGTGCTTGATTAAGACGAGTAATAGCATATCTTCTAACAGTTGGATGTGTAAATGCTGGACCAAGTAACTCTAATGCATCTTCAGGATCAGGTGGTGCCCACAACGCTAACATTTCTAACGCTTGTCGTTCTTCTCCAGCAACTTTCCAATTTACACATTTTACGAATTTTGTTAAAGCTTTTTTTTGATTTGATAAATAAAATCTGTATTTCCAAATAAGATCTTGTTCTTCTGTAGAAAGTGCTGTTGTTGGTGGATAACTTAATATTATGTTCAAAGCATCGCGAACACTTGAAGTTGGTTTTAATTCTCGGGTATGACCACCACTCCGTAAACTTCGAGCCAACTTGTGATGTTTTGCTTCTACAAGATTTTCCTAACAATAAAAGTAGATCCATGAAGTATAAGAATAGATATATTTATAAATTGTAGTATGCGTTTACAAATATTGTGTTACATTTGATTTATAATAAATATTTTAAAAAACTAATTAACGAATACTAATACTTTTCCCTCTGAATTATTGATATTAATTTTTAGTAAAAAAAAATAATTCTTTATCTTTTAGTTTCATCTAGAAATTTTGTATTATCATAATAAAAATTAAAATTGTAAATATGAATAAAATAGTTGTTATAGTTTCTTTCCTCAATTTTAACAAATGACTAATATACTAGTGCATAACAAAATATTTGTATACATTTTATATTTATAAACTTTTTTAAGCCAATTGAAATATGTATACTAAAATGACTTTTGGTATATATAAAAATTTTGATCATACCTGTAAAATTTCATAATCAGGTAGAGTTACAACATCTGGTTGTGATCTATGTTGAACAACTTCATCTCCATCTTTTTCATAATACACAATAGAGTACTGGAAAAAGAAAACATGAATAAGAAAAAAAAAAAAAAAATAAAGAAGAAAGGAAAAAATTAAAAATATATACTTAAAATATATAGGATGAAATATCATAAAAATAGATTATAATTTTTTCATACCAGTATTCCATCCATAGTAACTTCTGGAAATTCAATCATTAAATATAAGTATTCAGATGCTCTCTTCTCTCTTTCATTAATTAATTCAATCTCTCTAAATGTTAATCTATCTAGCCAATCAACTTTATTCATTTGACCATTTCTATGTTTTTTTACAAGTTTTGCTAATCGCTGCATTTGCTCTTTCCCATGATCTCTGGTTTTTCCTGGTGTATTAGTTGGTATACCACCATCTGCTTCAACTCCAGGCCATACTCTAAGATCTAACATTCCTTGACGAAACACTCCATGTTTTCCAAACATAGATATTGTTGTTCCACCAACTGGTAATTGTCTACCAGGCCCAGCACAATCATATAAACTTATACAT
The DNA here is from genome assembly GCF_051020765.1 of Lasioglossum baleicum. Taxonomy (NCBI): domain Eukaryota; kingdom Metazoa; phylum Arthropoda; class Insecta; order Hymenoptera; family Halictidae; genus Lasioglossum; species Lasioglossum baleicum. Next base: position 17,980 of record NW_027471294.1, read on the forward strand.
AGTTGAGCATCCCGTGGTAGATCAGAGTAAGAAATAGGAAGAGTTACCCATTGATTCCAACTAACAAAATTAATAAAGTTTAAACACATGATATATGCACTTTAGAAATATTAAAATAATTACATACTTCCAACGTGATGTAAAATGTTTGTAAGCTGTATGAACTGGTAGAGCAAGTGGTCTTCCACTAGCCCACACCTGTAAAGAAGCTGCTAAATCCCCACGTCCTCCATTGGTACCATATAAACCAGAATATTTTAACATAGGGTCAATAAGTAATTTATCATATTCCGGTCGTTGTCTTTTGCCTTCTAAAGTTCCTCTATAAAAAGTAGAATATAATAAACTGTATTACAATGATTTAAAATTTATATATGTTCGTATAATATTTTAATTAAAAAGACCAATAAAACCGGATAATCCGCAATTAAATATTTCATTGTCTGTTTACATATGAATTAAATATTATAATCGGATTACTTTATATTTAATGATACTGCTAGTAGGCCACCTGTTTTTATTGGAAAGATAAACTGTGAAACATTTATTATAGTAACCTGATACCAGCTGATACTGACACTTATTATATTTAACACACTTACAATTAAATCTTACATTTTAATTTGTATTCTTGTATCTAATGAAGAACTGTACACGTAGAAAAACTTATCATTAATATCTTCCATCATTTTATGAAATTATAAAATTAACACATTTCACTACTTCATATTTTCCACCATTCTATTGCGTCTACCGTACTTAAGTAAATTGCTGCACATACTACTTGAACGATATCGCTACCGATATAGACGTAAAAAGTTTTCTAAGAGAGTCATCTGTAGTATTTTTAACAATACAAAACATCGTGATATCATATGGTACATTATTTATATTATCGACTGTCAATGTTACAATTTTTATATTCATGAAAAAATAAAATATCTCTTTTTAAAGAAAAATATATCCTTAAATATTTTTATTGTGATATAACGAGTAATTTATAAATAAATCATTATAAGTTTTATTTTAAAGGGGATAACAATATTTTTTAATATTTTTACACGATCGGTAATTTAGGAATGTGACTATAAGTTGTTAGGCTCGCTAGTACTACTAGAATCGAAAGTTTGTTCGTGGCTGAAATATGAATGTAACGTGTGTACCAGATTATTTAATAAAAATTTAAAAAATTTTAAATTATATTATTTGTAAGAATGATTTATATATGAACAATAATAGAGAAATGAATTTATATATTTTTGTATTAAGTTGATAAGGTAATTTTTTTGTATAATTTGCAAAAATACAGTAAAGGATTAGAAAAAATTAGAAATTTAATTAAATCAAATTAATAAATAAAAGATTAACTAACAATTAAAATCATTCTAAATTACATTCGCTAAGAATCGTATTCCACTTATATTCATTTTCTCAATCATTATTTATATTTTCACTATACATATATGTTTTCACAATATATATAATATTATAAAAATAATAAATAATTCTATCGTATTTATATGACTATTTTATTTTAGACATTTTTAAAACAGTAAAGGCGAAGAAAATCATAGGGATATTTTGTGTTTTTATTGGCAATGTACATTTTACTAAAGTGTATTTTACGCTAAGACTATTCTCCAATCGTCATTCTCATTTCTAACCAATTATTACAGGGTCTCGTCTTTCGTTTTCTTCTGGAAAAGTCAGGCGTGTACTTGAGTATCGTTTTCTGTCACAGTATTTTACTATTACAGAAACTGAAGAAAAATGTTTGGACCAAGGGCTGCTCCGATTGTAGTGTTAAGTATGTTAAAACAATGTTAATTTTGCTTTTCATTTGTTCAAATATTAAATTCAGAAAATTCTTTTCATGATGTCGTGTGCTTTGATTATTGCAGGTCAAAATACAAAGCGAGATACCGGCCGGAAAGTTCAAAGGGAAAATATCCAAGCGGGGAAGGTGAGTCTCTACAACGTATAATTTACATATTTACCTTTTAAGGCTTTCATTAAATGCTCATACGCCCACGTGCATTTTTTTTCGAAATGATTCATTTATATTATTTATAACTAATATTTGTTACCCTTAAATAATATTAATAATTTAGATGTAAAATATTAAATAAATTATAATATTTAATTTTACATTGTTCATCTAGCTGTTTTATAAAATAAATTGAAATTTATTTACAAATTTCAAATGTATCTACGCATTCTTTAATATTATACATTATTTTCTTTAAAGGCTATTGCAGATGTTATTAGAACATGTTTGGGACCACGAGCAATGTTAAAAATGTTAATGGATCCAATGGGTGGTATAGTTATGACCAATGATGGGAATGCTATATTACGCGAAATAACAGTACAACATCCTGCTGGAAAATCTATGATAGAAATAGCTAGAACCCAAGATGAAGAAGTTGGAGATGGTACTACATCAGTTATTGTATTAGCAGGAGAAATATTAGCTACTGCTGAACTTTTCCTTGAGCAAAATATGCATCCTACAATTATAATAAGAGCATATCGTCAAGCTTTGGAGGACATGGTTAATATTCTTAATGAACAAGTTAGTGTGGATTTAGATTGCAATGATAGAAGCAAATTGATTGAAGTCATTAATTCTTGTGTGAAAACTAAATTTATTGGACACTGGTGTGAATTAGCATGTCAAATTGCTTTAGATGCAGTTTATACTGTTATGCTTAAAGAGAATGGTAGAAGAGAAATAGATATAAAGCGTTATGCAAAAGTGGAAAAAATTCCTGGTGGTACTATTGAAGATAGCACTGTTCTTAAGGGCATAATGTTTAATAAAGATGTTACTCATCCAAAAATGAGAAGACATATTAAAAATCCAAGAATAGTTTTATTAGATTGTTCCTTGGAATATAAAAAGGGAGAATCTCAAACTAATATAGAAATCATGAAAGACACAGATTTTACCAGGATTCTAGAATTGGAAGAGGAGTTTGTTAAGAAAATGTGTGAAGATATAATTTCTGTGAAACCTGACGTAGTAATTACTGAAAAAGGAGTATCAGACTTAGCACAACATTATTTTGTCAAAGCCGGAATCTCTGCTATTCGTAGATCAAGGAAAAGTGATATTAATAGAATTGCAAGAGCTTGTGGGGCCACTGTTGTTAATCGTACAGAAGAATTACGAGAGGAAGATGTTGGTACTAGAGCTGGTCTTTTTGAAATCAAAAAACTTGGTGATGAATACTTCTGCTTTATTACCGAATGTAAAGATCCCAAAGCATGCACTATACTTTTAAGAGGTGCCAGTAAAGATGTATTAAATGAAACTGAAAGAAACATACAGGATGCTCTGCATGTTGCAAGGAATCTTCTTATTGAACCTAAATTGGTACCAGGTAATCAGCAATTTAATATAATATAATACACGTGCAAGTACTTATAAAATATATGTTACTATGTTATATTTGTATGTTAAAGGTGGAGGAGCTGTAGAAATGGCAGTATCAAGACTTCTAACGGAGAAAGCAAGTAAGCTTGAAGGTGTAGAACAGTGGCCTTATAAAGCTGTAGCACAAGCATTAGAAATAATTCCAAGAACTCTTGCACAAAATTGTGGAGCAAATACTATCAGGACTTTAACTGCATTGCGTGCAAAACATGCTACTGAAGGATTGGTGTGGGGTATTGATGGAGAAACTGGTGAATTAGTAGATATGAAAGAACGCGGTATTTGGGAGCCATTATCTGTGAAGTTGCAAACATATAAAACAGCTGTTGAAACTGCTATTTTGTTGCTAAGAATTGATGACATTGTATCAGGAAGCAAGAAGAAGAAATCAGACAATGAGCCTAATCAACCTGCACCAGTCTCAGAAGAATCTATGAAAGATTAAGGACATTGAATTTATATTGCACTAAAGCTTTTATTTGTGTTAACATTTAATAATACATGTCTATGATAATTTTATTAAAATTTAATTCATGTTTATGCAAAGTATTATTTGCTTGTCTGTATGCATTTTCATAATAATAAAAAATACTTTGATAAGGTATTAAAGATTGATGCAAATATTGTATTTATCTATGCACTTTTTTTTAACAGTTTGCTTCCCTATCTATAACAAACTAACAATACTTAATTTCATTCCTTTAAAAATCATTTCTGTAAAATTGTAGTTTAAGAATATATTTTATTAAATGAATATTAAATATACATATATACATGCACCAATATTTAAAAAATTGTTTAATTGTTGCAATTGTAATTGTTTCGTAACATTTCGTAAAATTAAAATGTAATATTATTATTTTTTATTATTATTTTCCAAAGGTTTTTGAACTTGCAATTTATGCATTATATTACACCTTATTGATTTAAGTTCCATTAAGTAGACGATATTTTATTTAAAATTTAAAAATTGACAAATTCTTTATTAATTAAAGTATGCCTATATATCAGTGTCTCAAATAACTTCAACTTTTTCTGTTATTTAAGATATTGAATTTTTATTAAGAACCTCTACAAAAATTTTAAATATATTTGACGATTCATATTTAATTTGTCATAAAGCGTGAAATTCTAGTTCAGTAATCTAAAAAATGAATAAGGTAGGCAGTTTTATATCTCATTCATTATAGTTTTATAGTAATTTTGATTGTACATGTTGATTAACGATATTATGAATTAAGTAATTCGAGTGGTTTGAAAAATTAAGAGAAGGTTGTACGAGATTGCAATGCATTTTAAGGAAGGTGGCGTTTCACGCGACACAGGTATATCGATTGTGTGTGTAGGGTGGCCGGCATGAGTGAAGGCCGACGAATGGGACACAATTTTCGTAACGGCTCTTTGAGAAACTTAAAACTGTTCGGATAGACTGAACGATGAGCATGATTGTGAGATGATGCCAGGCACGTCTCGCCAATTGGGAACTTCGAACGGTGGTAAAAACCGACTTCCTTTCAATTGTTTTTAATCTTTCTACACAATATCGTGTCGATGTTTCTGTCAAGGCTGGCAGATGTTTAATATTTCTTCGCGATTTGGTATGATCAAGGAATGCGAAGTGTATCAACAACATTTTTAATAAACAATTATTCTGATCTTAATGAAAATACATCCACGTGGCTATGTATGGAAGTGATTTTCATATCTGTTTACTACAGGATTGACAGGTGTCTATGTTCTGTTAGTTTTGAACAACGACTATTAATAAATAATTATTATTGTGTAGTATCACGTATTAATTTTAAAAAATTAGAAAACATGCGTTTTATTTTGTTTCTTTTATTTGCATTAACAAATATTTGTAAATAATGTTTCTTAAAATAAGCTGGTCATGTAGAAATATAATGTTTGTTATTTTGTAAACATTCATACCTTTTTTTTATATGTATATATAGATATTTTTTTTTTAAGTAATATTATGTTTATGAAAATTTATTTTTTATTAGTTAATTATTTTTGCTTTAATATCAGCTATATTTTTTATTTTATTAAAAGAAGATATAGAACTATTTCTATTAATAAAGTAATGCAGATAGAGTACGTATCTTTTACATGTAAAAATGATTATCTATTAAATAGGTCCTGAGTGGGACAATTTAATGGAGGTTCACCATGAACCAATTGAAAAAAATTACAAATTATTGGAACAAATTGGCAAGTAAGTTGTTATGTAATTCACAGTTAACATTTGTAATGAATACATAAGATTATAAGTGCTTATATACCTATAAATTGTAGAGGACAATTCGCAATAGTACGAAAATGTATGGAAATAAAAAGTGGAGAATTTTATGCTGCCAAAATTATGCGAAAAGACGAGTTGCCAGAGGCGTAGCAGCTGCAGACATTGGAAAGTATTTTTAAATATTTAATATTATATTTTTAAATAAATAATTATTGAATTTTTGTTTTAGCTCGAGAAGCAGGTTTATTAGCACGACTAAGACATCCAAATATTGTTTCACTGCACAGAGTTGTTGACACAGGCACAACAGTTGTTTTACTTTTAGAATTAATTTCAGGGGGTGAACTTTTCATTGGGTACCATCTGGTGAATTAGAAGCAGCACATGTGGTTTGTAATTGTTTTTTAAGGAATGTAGTTCAAAATAATTGATATAAAGTAAACACTGAGTAGTTAAAATTTTTATAGGTTCGTCAAGTTTTAATGGCACTTAGTCATTTACATTCTCATCAAGTAGCTCATTTAGATATCAAACCTGAAAATATTCTTTTATCAACTCCACCGCCAATGCCAAGTATAAAATTAATAGGTAAAACCTGTTAATAATATTATTGTAAATGTTATTTTAACAATTTAACATAATGTGTTAATGTCTCTAATTTGATTTTTTATATAGATCTAGGTCTTTCACATCGACTAGTACCTGGATCAGAACATAGAGCATTATTTGGTACACCTGAGTTTGTTGCTCCTGAAATTGTAAATTATGAACCACTCAGTTTGGGAACTGATCTTTGGGCAGTAGGTGTTCTAACATACATTCTTTTAAGTGGTGCATCACCATTTCTAGGTGAAGATAAACAAGAAACATATGCAAATGTTGCTGCTTGTCAATATCAATTTGACAATGAATATTTCAGTTCAGTATCTGAAATTGCCAAAGATTTCATACGATCCTTGTTGATCAAGGATCCAAAGTAAGTGTAAAAAATTTAAAAGCAATGTTAAAAATTCTAAGTTTATGTAACATATGCAAATTGTTTAAAATGGAATGAAGTAATAGCAAAAAATTTGATTTTTAGAGAAAGAGGAACTGCAGAATCGTGCCTTAAACATCCTTGGATCCTCACGGTCTGTTCCTGAATGCAATATTATAATTTCCTTTGTAATTGCCAGAGCTGACTATAATTTTTATTTTCAATCATTCACAATAATTTTTTTGATTTCTTATGAAATAACGTTTATTTATGTACATCGCGTGACTAATGTTAGTATCATCTGTACAGTTACATACCAATTATACATCATACATATTATTTCTCACAGAATATACATTATTAATTTAAATGTAACAAATTTTTTTATTGAGTATATATGTATCTTAATTATGTTTTATAATATACAATGTTTACAATTTTTTATATAGCGTTATATGATATTATAGAAAAATGTTATTCATGTTGATAATACATTTTTAAGGGAAAATTTTTATCAACACGTGCATATAAAAATATATGACTTTGTAATTGTATATTGTAGTATAATTGATTATGAAACACGATATGTACATAAAATAACATAATACTGAATGATTATATTTCTTTGTTCTTCTGTAGGAGTCAGAAGCCTCTCAAGGTTTTGGTGGAGCAATGATTAGTGCTGTTAAACGAGGCTGTGTTGAGGCTGTGTCTCAATTACTGCTGCAAGGAGCACCATTAAATGTGAAAGATTCTGTGAGATTTTTTAAATATTTAATATAACGTTTTAGATTATGTGTAATTTAAAGATATAATATAAATGAAGATAATTAATTTTTATCACTTTGTTTAAATAGAAAGAAGATACGCTTTTACATATAGCTTGTGAATCAGGGGATGAAGGAATGGTAACTTTTTTAATAGAAAATGGAATAGACCTGGATACACCAAATAAGAAAGGCTTAACACCATTACATGTGGCTGCTAGACATGGTTTCATTAATCTTGTTAGATATTTGTGCCTTGCTGGTTGTGACGTTGATAAAACAAATCGTGGAATTAGGGCAGATGTGACAGCAATCAAATATGGATATCCTGATATTGCATCATTGTTGGATAAGCTTCGAAATGTATGTTATTAAATAACCCGTTTTTATTACATTTGACATTATTACGCTAATATCAATTAATATTGTAGCCTATTCAACGTGAAAATTATATTAAACAGTTGCAACCAAACACATAGACCAATAGATCGTTTACATATAAGACTTTTAGGACATTGTGCATCAGGAAAATCATCTTTAATAAATTCTCTGAAGTCAGGCATTTTTAGTTTTGGGTTTTTTAGAAGATCAAGAAGTCAGAATTATACTGCAAAGGTAATCATTGTTTATATACTATAAGGAAGCAATTTTTAAATATAGAGACATATAACATTTTTATTTTTTTGTAATTTAATTGTATAGAGGGAACCAAGTATTGAATTAGATATAACTAGCAAGCATGGCTCACTTAGCTTTGAATATAGTGACAGTGAGTATGAAGGTACACAAGGAGTAGAATGGAGTCGTGGTAATGTAGGTGAGGAATACAGCTTCACATCATTTTTTTTTTTTTGTGATTATATGATAGTATACATATTTATAAATTTAATTAACAAGGTGGAGAATGTGTTTTTTGGGAATTATGTGGTCGAGAGGAATTTTTGGCATCTTATCACTATGTACTGACTTTTCAACAACCTGCTGTGCACCTTATTGCTGTCAGTCTTAGAGAACCACTTACTGTACAACTTCAGCAAGTAAAATTTTGGCTACGATTTATTTCAGATCGTATTGCATCAACTAATTTTGGTAATTTTAATAAACTTTTACAAGAAAGTATATTTATTAATAAATTATAGTTTTCTCAAAGATGCTTTTATATAATAGGTTTTGGAGGCAAATATAACGATGTGAAAGTAATATTGGTTGGTACTTATGCTCCAGAACCTCTTGCACCAAATTCAAATAGTGGCAGCCTTCTTGCCCCACTTTTACCTTTTTTGAAAGAGTTCACACCAATTTTGGAGATGAACCTCAAATGGTCGCAGTGGATGCAACTAATCCTTCTAGCCCTGGTCTGAAACTTCTAAGATCTTACTTGAATAATGCGAGGATGGAATTTTTAGAGGTGAAGTGATTATACAATTTATGAAAGTATCCATACTTATCACATTTTATACACATACTACAAAACAATTTTTTTATATTATTATTCATTATCAATTAAAAAATATTACGAGTCTCTCAATTTTAACTAATTTAAAACGTGATAATTCATTATCAAACTTAACAAAATTTGATA
>NW_027471295.1:0-26987 GCF_051020765.1 Lasioglossum baleicum
CCCGCCTGCCGCGTTGCTCCCGCATTGTTGCACCGTCACCGTGAAAGTAATTTTACGGCAGACCAAGGTAAAGTGTTTGTTTTAACGTGACTCGCGGCTAACGGTATTCCTTGCTTCAACCTCACCGAGTAACACGCGCGGACCCTCCTCTCTCTATTTCTCTCTCATTGTTTGCTCCGTCTTTACTCTTCCGGCTTTTTTACCGCTCCCGGTGTTTCGCCGGGCGAGAGAAATAAATCAAAGGATACCGGGGGAATTCGCCGACGAATCGGTGTGTGGAATCTCGAGAAAATCGGAAGAACGGCGAGATACTCGGGAGGTAAAGCGGAAAAAATGCAAAGGCCGGTTGAAAGGTGGAGAGGGATTTTTATTCGCGACGGGGCTACTACCTCGCTGACGAATCTTGCGAGTTGAACCGCTTAAACGGCATCATTTGAATGGCGCGTTAGCTTAGCAGCGTTATTAGGAAGCTCTCAACGTAACGCCACGCGCCCCATTGTTCGCTAAACGCTCCAATTTCGAGCTTCGTCCACGAGCAAACACCGATGTGCCAGGGAATTCCCAAGTTTGCGCGACTCGCGAAAAGCTTTTACGCGAAATCGAAATCGCGGGAAGAAATCGGTCGCGGGGGTGTGTAACGCGTGATTGGCGCGATAAAAACGAAACGATCGGAACTGGTAGAGATGTAGCGGACGCGGCGGAGAGCCACTAAAATTCGTCTTCCATTGTGCTTCCTTGGCTGTCGTGTAACATTATTACAACCGAGTCGTACTCGGCCCTCCGACGCGAACCTTCTGATATATACCTGTTCCATCCATGATGCCAGGTGGAAACCCAGAGAGCAATAAAGATCCTCGTTTCCTCTACCCTCCAGCAACCCATCTACGGTCTCTTACTTCCACCTTTTCTACTTCCGCTCTCACAGAGAAGCAATGAAATAATTCCCCACCTCGCGTACCGGAAAGTCGAGAGCGTGTCACACTCATCCTCGATTTCTCCTTCCTTTTCCCTCTTCCCACTCCACCGTCCCTCGTTTCTCTCACTTTTAGTTCTCCTCGACGCATAATTCGCTTTCGAGATGAACCAGCTCTCCGTCGACCTGCTCTCCGTACGGAGATACGGTCTCGCGTGTTCGTTCTTGGTACAGAGAGGCCGCGAGCGATATCGGGAAATACGCGTCCACGCGGAATCGTCGTTTATACGCGCGATAAACTGTACCGGCGCGGTTGACCGTGGAACTTGGTATAATAGCGGAACACGGGACGACACGCTTCTCGTTTTCCGGAAGACAAATTTCCGGGAATAATTAACTCGGGGAATTAGGTGACCGTGGTGGCACCGGTACATCGGGACCAATAAATTGACGAGTAGACGTCGGCCGATTTCCATCGAGATCGCTACCGTTGTGGCCGAGTAAGACCCGTCGAGCGGCGTGATTGACGACTAGCTCCCAGCCTCTGATACATACTCGTAGACACGGATGCAGTCTCGATGCGTCGTCTACTCGGATTAGGCCAGCTGCTCGAATTGTCCTGACCGGCAATCAGGCTGCTTGCCACGGATAAGCGATAGAGACCGGTGCGTCAAGTACGTGGTAGACTCCAGGACATACCCGGCTTGCCAAGTAAGGCATCGGCCAGAGCGACGCCGATTGACGGGATGATACTCCGCTCAGGCCAAGTGCTTCCGAACCTACCTCGCGTTACCAAGGCTACTACTACCCCTTCTCATCGAGTACTCTCCTCCCTCTTTCATTCTTCACGCCCGACGGTCACTTTCTTTCCTCTCTCTCTCTCTCTCGCTCTCTTTCTCTTTCTCCCTACGGCCACCCCCGTTTCTCCGAGCTTCCGTTAAATTTTAACTACTTCCGCGAATACCGCTGGCCCCGGATCGCCGGCAGAAAATAATATACCGAGGGAATCTTGGCCGTATCTTTCCGAGATAGTATCCGTCGCGGCGGGGAGTCGGGCGTCTCGGAAAAATTCCCAGGTACGAGAAGAGCGTATTCGCGGCGGTGCCAAAGATGGAATCCCGACGATAAAATTAGCCGGGTAAGATCACGGAGAAAATTGGCGAACGCCGGGGACGGAGGACGAGCGGAAATACCGATAACGCGAAACCCCGGGAAACTCCGCGGCCGATTAACGGTACGTGTGATTCGTACACGCGTATACTCGCGGGAACCCGATATATCCCTCGCGAGTGTAATAATTCGTGGAACGTGCGGCAGTTAGCTTTCGTTTCTCGTCTTCGTTTGGCCAAAGTTAAGCGACAGGAACGATTAGGGAGCGGTTTAAATGCATAAGTCAGGTGGTGTATACTGCTCGGAGATGACTGGTCGTCTGTTCGATCTAGGTAAACCGAGACCTCGAGTCACGTGGTTCCTGGAGTCGCAGACAATCGATGCGCCGTCGGAGATTCGGGAGACCCAAGGGCCAGCAGGCGAAACCAACGTCGTAACCATAAGCAATGTGACGCTGAAGGGTCTCACGAGAAGTCACTACCATGCCAAACTGTTCTGCAAGGCAAGCAATACTCATTTAGCACCGCCACCCACCACTGCCGTAATCATCGAACTTTACAGTAAGTAGAGATCCGTTGCTTTCCAGCCTCGTTAATTATAACGCTCCGCGTAAAGTATCGTTATTTTATCGAGGGAATAATAGAAGGTGGAAGAGTTGACCGTCGAACGGGTCACCGATTATTTCCCTCCTATATTACCCTCGATACCTAAGAATCGTATCCGATGCAACGGACGAGCTATCAGACGACGATCGCAATTAACCGTCTACAAAAGGCACGAGATTTCAATAACGTTGTTTCATCTGCTTAAGAGGACAGTGGGTAATTTGCCCCTTCGTCGAGCCGTAAAAGCCAACCCGGTTATGTTAATGAAAACGATCAATAAGTAACGACGCTAATTATCCGTGATGCAGGAAATCGCTTCGTTCGAAACTCCAGTGTTTCACCCGCCACCGCCACGGAGCTTTCCGTCTACCCACTCATCCGACACGTACCTGTCCAAGTGGAACCAACCTTCACCTCCACCCTCCTTTTCTCTTTTTTCTTCTCTCCCTCTCTCTCTCTCTCTCCCCTCTGTCCTTTTTTATATTCTCCGAGTTTCGTACACGCGATCGCGCGCAGAACAAACGCGAGTAAAGTTCTTCAGACGAGCGTTCGTGCGGGCATTTTTTGCAATTTTTTCTTTCTTCTGGGGGGCCGTTTTTTTTTTTATTGCTATTCGAACCAAGGAAAGGTCGAATATTCAGTCGTCACTTGTCAAACTTTCCCATGACGAATTTCCGTTCCATAAAATCTGCGCGGAATGACGAACCTCGAAAACGCAATACCAATAGCGGCAGTTAGACACGGCAAGATGAAATTGAAACATTTTTCGAGCGGTTACAACGGAAAGAGAGGCAGGCGCTCGCCGCGTAATAGCCGGAATGACGGTGGAAAGGCAATCAGGACTGCGCGATATCATTAATAACGTTACTTCTGGAATCGCGCAGCGAATGACGGCGCGTCGCGCACACCGATACCACTCGATATGCCCGCGGCGATGTTCGATTAAATTTTATGGAGTAGGTACATATGCGTTCAGAGGGAACGGACATAGATGGAACCGACGACTCGGTACCGCGTCTATCGAATCGAAAGGAAACGCGCGTTAACCCCATCCGGTATATAGAGTAGGGCGGCCACGGCCGCCGCGAGAAAGAGCCCCATTGGATAAATACACGGTTGTAATTGCCGGGAATTCGCGTCGATGCACCCTCTCTCTCTCTCTCCTTTCGACGCCGCTCACCCGTAAACAGTTGGTCCAAGGGAACAACGTTTTCCGCTTACTCGGCCGAGGCGACGAGTTAAACCTCTCGATGAAGGAAATTAGTCGAAGTGAATTAATCGCAGCGGGACCGGTGGGACCGCGGCGGCGGCTGGATAATCGGGAAAGAGGGGAGAAAAAGTAGCAACGGCGATGTATCGCGAGGCAGCCGAGCGTGTCTGCCGCATCCGAGTTATCCTCGTCCTTTGACCACCGATATTAAAACTCGCTCGGAAACGTTTCGCCACTCGCCGTTCCACTCGATACTCGCGCATCCGCGATCCCGCCGCGGTTTCGCAGCCCCGGCCACCTTTCGTCCTCCCATCGATCCGATCCTTTTTCTTTCCAATTCAAAGTCATCCCGTCCGGCCCCGACCGCTCCTCGCCGATTCTCCCCGCGTATTAAGAGTTTTCCCTAACCCGTGATCCGATTAAAAACTCCCTCCGCCTCGTTCCCAGCTGCGATTGCAGATGTCAGTCGATGCAGGAAATTAATATTAATAATTTCATAAGCACCCACCCGGCCCGCCGCCGCCGCCGCCACCGCTACGCTCGAGATTCATCCCGCGAGAAACTTTCCCATCGGACAAACAACTTTAAATTAAATTGCGCGCCGTGGGTAAGTCTTGCTGGCCGGCGGATACAGGAAGAAACCGAAGCGAGTAATCCTGAACGATGGCGCGGTGCTAATGTAAAAGAGCCGCTTGGGAAATACGCGCTAACTGAAAAGCATCCTTAAAACGGTCGGAAAATATTGGCCAAAAACCGAGGAAGAGAGAAATTTTTCCCTGCGTTTCGCTTTCGATCGTCTTACCCCCTTTCTCTTTTCTTTTCTCTGCTCTGCCGAGGAAAGTCGTTTCTAAGCAGATTTATGGAAAAAGCGGATCACGCGCCCCGAACCGACTCGAACCTTCGCTCCGATATCGACACCGATACGGTATTTAACCTTTCGTCCCGCGTATTAAATTCCAATGTCGCGTGCCGTAATCCACGATAGACTCGGTCACGCGTCCGGCCATTTCGCTCCTACTGAACAAAGAACGACGCGTAATCGTAACGCGTAATTAACCGCGAGCCTGATTAACGTTGCGTTAAACATTGCGCAAAACTTTACTATCGGTCAATGACCACGCCATCACCCACCCTAAATGTCGCTTATACACCGAGGAAATAGTATATATTTATAACTATAGAATTACAATAAATATATAGAGTAATAAATATTACTTAGGAAACTGTGGTCGTGGCACTGGCGAAGACCCCCGAGGGAGCGTGGCAAGGTGAAGGGCGAAATCGGTCGCGCAGCGAGCCATCGCGTCGACCGTCCCGAAGAACAACACGCGACTGAGAGAGGAAAACATTAGCGAAAATTAGCCACGAGCCTGGCCGAGCCGACCAATGTTTACGTTATATCTGTTCGCCAGCCACGCCTCGCGCTACGTCGCGCTGGCCCGATTTCCGGCTCAGCGAGCCTCGCGCGATATTCTACGCGAGAATGTAAATACAGAACTTCTCCACTCTTCCAATTCCTCTCGTTAAACTTTCTACGATATTATCCCGTGCCCTCCGACGTCTTGGTGCTCGAGTCCAATTCACCGGCTCTCCCCGTTTCCCACCCACGAATAATCGACTCGGCTCTCGGCTCTATCTGCCGAGCCCGAGACCACGCCTGACCCGAGAGCGAATATTCGCGAAACGAAAGTCCGCCGCGCCTAACGGGGAAACATTTTCAGCCGTTTTAATTGCTCGCGCTAGCGTTTTAGGATCGAGTCGATCCTCGACGACGCGTACGCCAACAATCGCCACTCGTCCGAGGTGGTATCCGCTAAAGCAGTCAACGACTCGGAAAGAAGCATCGACTTTCGCGATACCGAGAGAGAGGCCGCGTTAAGGGGAAACAAACGCGGCAGTCGTTGTACCGTTTAACCTTTGGTTAACCAAAGCGTGATACCACGTCGAGTGGTCGACCGGCTGCAGAATTTTCCGCTATTTTTCTCCGACGATGACTACTAGCCGACGTCGAAACTGCAGGGAAACTGGGGGATCCTCGATTCTTGCCGTTGATTGGGACCGAGGTAGACGAGCCGGCCGGTCGGCCGGCGAATAATCCAAGGACACTCGGTTCGACTACTCGAAAGACTAACGAGTCGAAGAGGCACGCTGCTCGCGCGAATCGATTCCACCCTTGGCCGAACCTCGTTTATTTCCATCGACCAGCAGCCGACGAGCAGCCGCCACTCGCGTCGAAATTTATCATAAACGTTTCCGATAAATATTTCATGACCGTTCGGTAACTACAGGCATCCCGGTGAA
Source organism: Lasioglossum baleicum (assembly GCF_051020765.1). Classification (NCBI taxonomy): domain Eukaryota; kingdom Metazoa; phylum Arthropoda; class Insecta; order Hymenoptera; family Halictidae; genus Lasioglossum; species Lasioglossum baleicum. The sequence continues at coordinate 6,140 of NW_027471295.1, forward strand.
TACCATTCTACACGGATCGTTGAAGCTTTTATCTCGATGCATACATACGCGCACTTGGCGTTCCGGTTTCGGGTTAAACAACGCGGTTAAAGAGATACCTACCTGCGGATACTTGGCCAAAAATCGGAACGAAGCTGAATCGACGAGGATTTTTCCAACTCGGCGTGCAACGCCCCGCGGAGGAAACGCGCTCGTTTGAACGGGAAATAAATTATCTCGCGGCTATACCCTGTGAATTCTCGAAGCGAAGATCGAGGATGTACGCGATATTCCTTCCTTCCTTCCTTCCTTCCTTCCGACGACCACCAGAGTACGTAAACGGAATGACGAGAGAGGAAGAAAGGTACGCGGTTCAAAATTAGCCGCTTTCGATTCGAATCGACCGACAGTTTTATTATTCCTTCGCGTGAAAGGCGGCTGGATAAAAATATCTCTCTCTCTCTGTTTCTATTAATCTCGGACTAATTGGAGGTACGAGCGACGGAGCGTACGTCGAATAATTGGAGGATTCTTGATCCGATACGGTTGAAATTCTAACGAGCCGAAGAGCTAGGCGCGTCCCGCTCGGACCAAAAATGCAGCCGCGGCTCGAGTGGCCGGCTTTTTCCCATTTGCATCGAATACATCTGCATATTTCCGAGTTATCGGAAACCGCGACGCAAGATCCGGGGACGACGGTCACATCTGGGGATATTCCTCCGCGAGGTTCGTCGACCTCGGTCCTCTCCGCACGGTGCGTATCCAGAGCGCGGATGATACGAGCCGATTGGACCAGCGGGACTCGTCCGGCCACGCGAAAAGGACACCGACCGAACGAAAGAACCACCATAAATTAAGGGGGGACATTTTGTCGGAACATTTTGCGCGAAGTGGTTCGTTTTCATTAGCGCGCGGAATTAGAGAAGATCGCTGGAGGAAATTGGTCGACTCGGTTAACAAGCCGAGAAATCTCGCGTTTCTGCTTCCACGTTCAACGGAAACAAAGGAATCGCATTCGACAAAAATCCACCCGCCAATCCGCCGTCATCGATTTCTCGTTAATTAGTAAGAAAATTAACGAACCTCTCGCGTAAGGTTTACTCGAAGCTCGTTAGTCTCTGGCGTAAAGGAACATCGAGGAAAGCGACGAGAGTCGCTGGAGAATGGAACCGTTAGTCGATTACTCGACTGCCGGTGGTAACCGTGTACGGATCATCGGACCTACGATTAAACTTCTCCCCTTTCCATACACCCGCTCTTCTCTCCGTTTCTCCCCATTTCCCCTCGCGTGCCGCCTATATATTCCTTCGAGCACGGAACAACCGGAATAAAGGAAAATTAAACGTCGTTGCGTGGAGCTTACTCGCAAAGAGATCGTTCGATACGGAGAACGAGGAGGAGGAGGAGGTCGAGGAGGAGGTCGAGGAGGAGGACGGGTCGTTGATAACAACGGAGATTTCGCTTAGCGAAGTATAAAGTTGCGTAAACCGCGACGTGCTTTCGCAGAGAGAGAGAGAGAGAGAGAGAGAGAGAGAGAGAGAGAGAGAGAGGGGGGGGGAGAGACGGAGAAACGATTTCGCGACCAGAAATTCGAGACATTCGCGGATGCACCAAGTCGCAAACCGCGTAACGACTCTCGGATGTACTTTTGGGTCAAGACAACCAGGAACAGAAGGGTTTCGACCACTCTCTAGACGGAGGAACTTGCTCGGGCGTAACTCTTAGACCCTGATAGCCGAACTCGGGCCAAGCTAATAACTCTGCCCTGCTTTCCCTGGAATCATCGCGAACGCGTATCAAACCGAAAGTATAACTCAACCCAGTTTCCACAGCCGTGCGCCGAGCGGCCAAAGGACATAATTTAAATCTGCGAGCTTCCATCGACGGAGGGGTCAAAGCGCGGGAATAAACCGAGTGGATTTTCGGGAAATCGCAAAGGAATCGTGTCCCGACGGTGATTCCGCGAGGAAAGAGGAAAAAAAAAGGTGGAAAGGACGTGGTCGGAAGAGGTTAGCGGCAGCCTTGATGAGAACGATACGAGCTGCGGTTTTTGCCAAATTATGGCAATAATATCACTTAGAACGGTGGCCGGTCTCGGTGAAATTTCACTTAAGTCGACAATTCGCAGGATCGGCGCATACGGACCGTTCTCTAATGTTCCCTCGTTCCAGAACTAACCGACTTAATCTACAAACGAGCATTTAAACTTCTCTCCAATTCCTTTTTCCCCTCTATTTCGTTTTCCCGTCCTCGTCTTTTTCCCACCGCCGCACGCTCTCCTCCTCCCCTTTTTCCCCTTTTTTCCCGTTTTTGCCGTTTTTTCCCCGCCCGCCAGCCGCATTATTCCCTCGTCGGTAATAAGCCCGCGAACCGTGAAACATATTAAACGCATAAAATACGCTGCGAAACGTCGAGAATAAAGTGTCGCGACGCGTGGCGAAATTTCGCATCCTCGTCTGCGGCCCGATTTCCTGTTTCTCTTTTCACCTCTGCTCCGTGGCTCGCGCAAAGACTTTCGGATGAATTTAAAACGAGAATTACAGGAAACACGGCGGCGTAATGCCGCGAGAAGGGGACCAGGCAGGAAAACAGAGACAGAGGCGAGAAAAGAAAAACGTAAAGATCATCTCGTGGTTGAAGCGTGGATATTAAAAGCGGGAGAGTCAAATTCACGGTTCTCCGCCGACTCTCCGGTCGCCGACATGAATTTTGATTTACAATTAAATTTCTACTTCGCCCCGCAGTTTTACCCACGCTAATTTTCCGGCTGTTTTTGTTTTCCTTCTCTCCTACGAGTTCTAATTACACAGACGTTCCTTTCTTCCACCGCGCGTTCCACTTTCTATTTTTTTTTCCCCCTTCCCACCCCTCCGACCCGTTCGCGACGCTTCTCCTCGATCCCTGTGTTTCTCTCCTCTCCGGTCCCGAAGAGTTTCCGTCGCCGCCAGACGATAACGAAGCCAAGAGAAACGTATCGCGACGCGTAAACCAGTCGAAACTTTCCCAACCATCGATTAATCGTCCGTTCCAACGTGCGTGACAGTTACCCTTTTGAATTCCCCCGGAATCGATCGCAGGTCGCGAAACCGCCGATCGAGGCTGGAGAACCTTTCACCGAACGGTGTCTTTTGTGGCGGAAACCGTGACGTTTCGGTGCTCCTTGACAATTTTTACAGCTACGAAACGAACGAACCAACGAACGAACCAACGAACGAACCAACGAACGAACCAACGAACGAACGAGCGAACGAACGGGCGAACGAACGGACGAACGAAAGAAAATAAAGGGAGCAATCGGCGAGAGTTTTGGTTTAATTTCCGGCGAGGCGTGTACGAAACGAGGAAACTTTTTGTCCGGACAGCGAACGGACTGGTGTTCCGAAATACACTGTCAGGATCAGTAAGTACATCAAAATTGTGGACACAGGAGAACAAAAAAGTTGTTCGCGGCGTAGCCTGCCTCTGACACAGTTTTCAGCTAGCTAGAGTGACGGCACGATCCTCCGCATAACGCGCCGTTTCTCCTTCCTTTTCCTCCGCTTTTTGTTTACCACCCTCGCTAAACGAAAATTTCGTACGGGAAAATTGTCTCTCGCCGCGGCCCGAAAATTCGGAAAATCCGGAAATCCCGAAAACACGTAGCGCGTTCGTCCGACTACCGAATAATCGTTTGAACGCCGACTACCGAGACGCCGGCGCCGCTAATACCTCGCTGTACACGGAAGCTAGATCCCTGCTAAACAGGAACACGATCGAACCTCCTCCCTCTCCCTCTCTCTCTCTCTCTCTCTCTCTCTCTCTCTCTCTCTCTCTCTCTCTCTCTCTCTCTCTCTCTCGCGGTGGCACGCGGCGTCGACTATGAATCACGCGGTTCGCGGCACACGTTGTTGCGAGGGTTGTTCGATTTCAAGCGACCGCACCGACGCGTCGCGACGATAAGAACGAAGAAACGGGAAAAAGAGGGAAAGAAGAGAGAGAAGGAAAGGGAAAAGTAACGCGACGAGTTGCAAGGAGAAGAAATAACGATGATTATTCAACCGGCTGGGAGCGTAGACTCTTGGTCACACGGTAAATTTACGTCTGGTGAAGTTTCCTCGGGTCTTGGCAGAAATCAGTGGAAAGTTGGAAATCTTTGGCCGTGCCGCGATGCGCGGTCGCCTTCTCTACTGTATTTATCTCCGCGGCTGTAAAGTCGGAGAAGTTGCGAAGCGATCAAATCTTTCTAACGGCGAAACGAACGGTGGCTCGGTAACGAGCCAAAGGGAGAAAGTTGGAAAGTCGGAAAGGAAGATTCCGGGGCGATCGTTAATCGACTAGCTTAAAAGATTCGACTGGCCGAGCGGCAACTCGCCGAGGCGATGGACGCGCGTAGACGCGAGGTAACGAACGCTTTAAACGGCCAGGAACAATGGCAGATAATTACAGGCCGGTAACGAGGAATGGCTTACGCTGTTCCCGGTTTGCGTCAGCGTGCCGTTTTCCAGCCTGCGGACCGAGCAGAACGTTTAATTAATGCTCGGTTATTTTCCCGTTTGCCAGCCGCGTGGTCGCAATCTCGTCATCTAATTAATAACGAGCCAAGACTTCCCGCTAAAAGGCTTCTGTCAACTCGACCTATACCGCCAAACTCTCTCACCCGTGCGAAACTCCCTTTCCAGAGATCTCTTTATCGATTCCACCCTCGAGATCGGACCTTCCAACCTCCAGCGTCCAGCCTCGTCTCGCTTCCTCCAAGCCGTTCGTTTCGTCGCGGACGGGTCCACGATACAGAGATACGAAATCGAAAGCGTCGATTAAAGTTGCCCGCTCCGATCCTCGAGATCACTCGTCCACCACTGTTCCGGTGGCCGAGTAGCAAAAGTTTCCCTTCCGCATCCTACCTTTCCTTGTCTCGGTTTACTTCGCCCATCCTTTCGGATCGTTCCATAAGCTTTCGCCTTTTCTTCCACCTACGCCGCTCCTTATCCTCTTCCACTTTATTCCCCGAGATAAGCAGCGATTCCGCCGAATATTCGCGGTCGAGATTATCGCGTTTCGGAATTAAGGAAGAAAACTTTAAAGAGACAGACGAAAACCGCTGATCGAGTGTATGGATGATTTCAGTGAAACCGTTAAAAGTGGAAATCACGGGAAGGACAGGATCCTGTCGGCGGGGAAGAAATACGAGACCAGATGTCAGAGCACGGGGTCGAAGCCATCGGCCAACCTGACCTGGTGGAAGGCCTCGAAGCAGCTCAGGAGGACCATCAAAAGCGTGAGTATAATAAACGGATTACTTTGAAAAATCCTAGTCGCCGATAACCCCCCTCTTTCTCTCTCTCTCTCTCTCTCTCTCTCTCTCTCTGGTGGCCTCTGTCGCTCGCGACAGGACCATTCTTTAATAATTATCGCCAGAGATACGGATAACCCGGATGTGTCCCTCCGTGAAAATAAAGGAAAAACGTTGGAACGCGGGTGCGGTAACGGAAGGATTTTAATATTCTCCGCAGAGGTGACGAAACGTCTCGATCGATACTCGCCTCGTCGAGTTCTTCGCGAATCGTTCCTCCGAACTTTCGAGGAATAAAAGTAACGACGTCTCGATAACGATACTTCGTACTAACGATATACCAGCGAGAGGAATAAACTTTAGATGACAAGGCATAAAAGGTCCCTAAAAATAAATTCGCTCCTATGCGCCCCTCTCTCGCCTTTATTCCCTGCCCTTTACATTACCCCCGTCTTCGGAATCTTCCTATCTCCGGCCGGAAGCCACCTCGACCCGCGCTTTCCATCCATGCTGCAATTTATTTCCCCGCCGTGGCCGCGTCGCTGTAAATTCGGATACCGCTTCTAACGTTATCGAAACGTCGCCGCGTTATCGTCTCGCGGGGAAAAGAAGAAGGAGAGAGAGAGAGAGAGAGAAATCGGTTTAATTGGTTATGCACGGGCCAACGCGTCGGCTGATTCGATCTCACCCCGTCTACCCTTTTATCCGACAGCATTACGATTGTGCCCGCCCCGGCCATTCTTATCGGTAGATACCGCGCATCGGAATGTCATCGCGCAACAGTTGAAACGACGCCAATTCGCTGCTCGTTTAACGACCATCGCCGAACAGACCCGCTTTTTCCCCACCCCTCTCTAACCCCTCAACATACCACCCCCGATAATAATCCGGTACTTATCGTTCGCGTGATCCGCGTTGTCTGGCGAATTTTTTACTGCAAGGGCGAGGGAAAAAGTTCGGACTGAAAGGGTCAAGGCCCCGGCGATGCTTACGGCCCGTTGTTTTCCAGACTAAATGGCGAAACGGATAAGGAAAAAGGTTAAGGAAGTTGGCGCGAGAGGGTAGATGGTCCCGGAAGCGGAGCCCGAAGGATCAAACGCGTAACGAGGAAACCCGGAGGAAGCTCTGTTGGTGCCGTGGCGCGGTACTTCCGGCAAGATTAGACGACTCGTTGGCTATTGTTTCGATAAAATGAACCGCCGGGGTCTGCGCGATCGCCGGACAAAGTGGATCCCCGGGTAAAAAGGGTAACGAGGTTGTGCTCGGTTTCGTTAAGTCTCCGTAACGCGGCCGGGTAGTTAATCGGAGAAATTGAAACGTCCAACAGTCTTGCATCAGCCGCACGGCTCGCCTCGCCTCGCAATTTAATAACTCGAAAACTATAACCTTCTCGTAGTACTGTAAAATCGAGCGGCTAAGCGGCGACTAAACTTTAGTTGGGAAAATCAATTACGCGTGGTCGCTCCGCGATGAAACGCCGTTCTATTACAGGCGAAACGTCGTTGGGAAATTTGAAAATTCCCCGCTGGTATGTCGAATAGAGCACGCGATGCCCGGAGTTTCCACGGGATAATCGGTTGCCGGTAGTAGTTTCGCCGTAGATTACGCCGGATTTCCGGGATAAATATCGGCGCCGAACGCGGTCGAGTTTCGTTAAGAAAATATCCGGCGACCCGGATCTGGGAATCGCGGAATTTTTCCGCGCAACTTTTTCCGATCGCGAGTTCGATCCGAGCGGGAAGTTGCCCGCCTCGAATAAGACGGCCCGAACTCCGGAAGCTCGCGTAATCCTGGCCCGAGTCGTGCTTGTTCCCGGAAAGTGGGAAACAGTTGGACGGGACCGTAATTGACGTTGGAGAGAATCGAACGTTTCTCTCTCTCCTCTCTCTCTCCTCTCGATCACGAAACGGATCGGTGATGCGCCGCTTCGCGACGCGTCGGTCGGCGGTGAAAACGCAAAGCTGCCGTGGTGGCTACGCGCGTTTGCCGAATAGGAAAATGGTGATACAAGCAATGCAACCGGAAGGGATGGGGTGGAAAAAATAGAAGGAAAAAAGAACACAATGCGGCAGGCGTGTGGAACGGCAGCGCCGGTTGGCGTGCCAACGACACCGCTGCTCGTAACTCTCGATACCTTCCGTGTCTTACGAATTAATCTCGACAAATTCACCCCTGCACCGCATAATTTTCCTACGAACCTTGCCAGCCGGGGTACAAAGATTCGGAACGTAACCGGGAAACGAAAAACTCGTACGACCGATATAAAATCGAAGGCGTAAAATTATTTTACGCGATCGTTAAAAAGGCAAGAACCCCTACTCGTTATAAAACGCGAAATATTCGGTAAATTGTGTAAGGGCCAGCGGGGAGAGAAAAAAAGGAAATTGCTTTCGATTAGATCACGCTAATTAACGAGGTTGTTCTCGCGTCGAAATAAATACTTTGACCAACTCGATACTTGTTTCCGCTGAACGAGTTCCACCTACCCCTGCTCCGCGATAAACGACTCCATTTGACGATACGCGAGTGTATTTGAAAACGGGGAAGCGCTTAAAAATAGACGAAAAATCGTCCGTTGTTTATCGAGGGTGGAAAAAAAAAAAAAGTAAACGTTTACCTCGGTGCAGCAGGTAAAAGTCAAATATTTTCTTTCAGCGATACTGTCTGGGATGTTTAGGATATTTACCTGGTCGTTAACCGTGTGAAATAACCAGCCGACCAATCACGATCGAATACGATCAGCCGACTGCCGGAGAATACGCGATACGATTAATCGGTTTTATGTAACACGGTTTCGTTAATAATTTTATACGCTCGATAACGTAACGATGTTTCCCCTGATTGACCGTGCGCAGCTACGATTTATCTTAAATTCGATCAGATATCGCGCGAAACGGGTTATATTTTTAATCAGTTTGCCGTGACTTGCGCCGATGATCGATTAAAGCCGACTCTCGTATTTTTCCTTCCGCATAGTTACTCGTGACGCGATAAACGGCGACGATAATGGAGAAGAAACGCGGCAATGACTCTATCGATATTTCCATCGATTTACCCTTCTCTCTCGAGCCGCCGGTTAAAGGTGATCTCTATGGACAAGAGAAGGCAGCCGTGTGTCGGGATATCGGGGAAACGGTCAACGGAATTCCGCGAGATAAAACAAGGAGAGATGGATCCGCTTGGGAAAAATTTTCCTCTGTATCAAAGAGTTTCTTTGAAACGAAAACTGGACACGAATATACGTATGTCCCGCAAAATCCTTCGAACGTCTTTGATCGACCACCTTTTCGGCAAACTTCACTTTCAAAGGCACGTACCGCACGCGTGTACCTACGTAGCCGGATGGCGTCGCGACGCACTGTCGCTGGACCGTCGAAAAAGCAATCACCAACGTCACACCGTCGTGCCATAAAAGTCGACGGGAAGCGAAAAAATTCAGATTTTTCCGTTCGACGGATTTTTCGTCAACGTCCGAACGTTATTTTCCTTCGCGATCGCGTCCGCTTAAATTTGGCACGACGTCGAGGGGGGGCAAGGGGGCGCTTTGGTCCGACGAATAAATACCTTTTTCGGCAATTGCTCCAGCCACGTCGCTAACTCGCAACGACAAAAGCACCGAGAGACGCGGCGATGGAACGCGCGAATCGATCCAACGAAAATATCGACGAACAAACGCGCGTGTGCGTAAAATTCCACTAGCGTCCTTTGTCGGAAGGGTAGAGGATATTCGGAAAAGGGAGACGTTTACGGAGCGTTACGGAGCGTTGCGGAGATTCGCGCGAGCCGATCTCCGTTCACCGATTTCGAAACGTCCGTCCAAGAGACGAAATTCACGGGGGAAACGGGTAAAAGCGGAAGGCGAAGACGAGGGGTGGAAAGAAGGCGGTGATTCGCGTATCGATAGTTTCGTGATTTATTCGAGAGAGGGTAGGAATTAATATCGAATGTCACACCGGTGTCGATATTCATAGAAAACACGAGGGTCCGCGATGATTTATCGTCGCGTCAATGTTATCAATGCGCCTAGATTAATAGTTTCATGGATATGACAGACGGTTTGATAATAATTTACCGGGTGCGTCCGTGTAATTGCTATCGATCGATCGACGAACATCTGGATTGATAGGAAAGCCATCGGTAACCGTCACCGAATCCACGCGTATAATGATGTTCGAACAAATGTAACCCGGGAACGAACGTTTCTGAAACCGCGGACAATTCGATTGTCGCGTCGTTAACGCTATCGGCTATTAGGGTGTACCGGGGATAATTAATAACTGGAGAGGGAGGAGAAGTATATTCGGGTGGAGACCGAGGGAAGAAAGAGGAGGTAAAAGGGGAAGAGTAGGTCGAGGCGAGGTTTAACGATTCCCCGAGCGGCCGGGGATAAACGTCGACTTACGAGCGCGTTTTGGCAGGCAAAAGCGAAACCGCTGGTGCTGCGTCGACGAAAACGAAACGGTATCTTTGTAGAAGCGGCGGCAGCCGCTGCTCTATTCCATTCGAACGTCCGTGACTGGAAAGCTGCGAGCGCGAGTGGAAAGAGTGCTTCGAAAACACAGCGACGGATCAAAGCGTTAACGAGCAGAATTTCCAGCAGACTATATACGTAACGACGATGACGATATTCGCGGACCCGTGTCTGGTTGCCGAATCAAAGGGCTTCCGCCGTTTCCGCCAGCCGAAACCCCGACGGGGGACCGCGAAAAATCGAATCGCAAGCGATCATCAACGAGTCGCGCGTACCGGCCACCACCGGCCTCCAAACTATTCGGTTAATATGTATCGGCGGCGTGCAAGCGGATTTAATCGCGAGAGGTTTTAAACCCGCGGACGGGAAAGTTGCGGAGAAGTTTGGGAAGGAAGTACGCGGTGACCGGAGTGTCACCGCCTGATTCGTTGAATCCATTAGTCGAAACGAGGAAGATCGTTTACGCGCGGTACCGTCCCGCGTTCGAACCGGTGACACCGAGAATAATGGCTAAGCTGCGACGGTAATATCGCGTCGCCTCGTTCCGCCAAACGATTCGCGAATCGTCGCGCTGTAACTCTCCTTATCATTTGTCATTGTAAAGTCGCGAGACTCCGGTTATTCGATTCATCTTCGACTTTCCACCGAGATTTACGCTTACCTCCGACGGCGTCCAACGGCGTCCAACGGCCCATGTGTTTTCAAAGATTCCGCCGGAGTGAACACCCGGCCAACAAGCACCGACCAATCGAGGAAAGGGAAGAAAACGAGTAGAAAAAATAGCCGGCTAAAAAAACATGGGAATTTTTGCGCCAGCATAGGCTCGTGTCCAAAGTCGATCGATACGGTGTACGGGTTATTTCGAACGAAAACAGACTTGATACACGGTCAGCGCTCGGTTATGTATATGACGGGAAACGGGAACGTCGGGAACGTCGGGAAAGATGGAGCAGCGAACACGGAGGAAGGAACTCGGTGGAAAAGGGCGAATGAAAGACGGCAATCTTTCTCGCCCGAGTGATATCTAGGATAAAACGAGTACGCCTGGGGGGGGTGGTCGGCTTGGAGAATCCGACGCTGCGATTCCTACCATTTAACTCGCCAGTCGCCCTTTTTAATTCCTCCGCGACTGTTCTTTCCGGAAATTTCCCCTCCCTACCATTTACTCCCGGCTAATTTCCATAGCCGGGCGAAAAAACGAAATAGCCCGAAAGAAAGTGATCCGTCCGGTAACGAATCTCGGATTTTTTCCCTCGGTCGGTACGGTACATATGTACCTTCATTCGTAAATGCCCGCAGGGCAGGAACGCGACTAGGTGCATCTCCGAGGACCGATTTTCGAGTAATACAGCCACGCAACTGGCTTTCCCCGACGGGTCTGCTGCGCTTTAAGCTCGAACTTGTCGCGTATTATTAGTTCCTTGGGTTTTATCCGTGGCTATTTATCAACCGTGCCGCTCCATCGTCGACTCGTTACGCGAAAACGAAAGCAAACTGTAAATTACTTTTCCGCTTCTCGTGACCGTGCGAATATCGCGCTCTCGTCGCGTTCATCGAGACCAAGAGATAGACGTAGATAAGAATCGAGAAAGAAATCCGTGGACACGCGGGTAAATCGTTGGTTCGCATACGAGGAAAGGAAAGGAAAGGAAAGGGCGAGAGGGAAAAAAGGAGCGACAGCTTGCACCGGGCAGTAATAAAAGGAAGCAATTTCCCAAGGAGACATCCGTTCTAGAATATAGGCGGAAAAAGCCGGTAGCCGGTGTTCGAGCGGACGCGAGCGATAGGATCGGGCGAAAACGATGGCACGTAAAGCGACGTTTCCATGAAATATTCCTCTGCCATACGCCGCGTGGTATCGCGTCGCAGCGCGAATGGTCCACTGATTAACCCACGGTACGTAATTATCCGGATTCATAAAAGTGCCGACGACAGTTTCAGGAAGACGGAACAAGCGTGAGCGTGTTGCAGTGGATACCGTCGATCGAGGACGAAGGGAAATTTCTCGTGTGTAAAGCAACGAACCCGAAGCTGCAGGAGGCCGGGATCGAGGAGCGATGGAAGCTGAAGGTACACTGTAAGTATACGGGTTATCTGGCAGGTATTTCTCGGCATCGAGGAACAACCAGGTCTAACGATTCTTCGAATTCCTCCGCCTCGTTTCCGATTCCATTATTTCGATAAATTTGAAAGACTGGCCGCCAGGGATTGCGAACGGGACAAAAGAGAGGTCACGGTACGCGAGCGGAATTCAGAAGAAATTGGTACTCGTGCGACGGGAGAGGTCCGTTCTGCCTCTAAAGCCGAGCAAGTTAAATGTCTCCGGCTTAGAGGGGTTGCTGAAATAGGTGGCTCCGCGACTAACATTGATTTCTACTGAAAACGTGCCGTCCCGCTTTATTGCTTTCCTCGTTTCCTCGAGATGTTAATTGCGTTATTCTCCGTATAAACGGCGACGACTGGTTTGCAAGAGAACGCGGACAAACGGAAGACCACCGACCGGCGGATTCCGGAACCGTTATTAATCCATCTTCGTCGGTGGCTGGCGCGATACGTCCGGTTGGGAGATAACAAAGATACTATGCAGTTTCTCCTTGACTCCTAACGCGGTAATTCGACTCGCAGCAAGGATCGTATGATTCCGGTTAATTCGATTCCGATGGATTTCCCTGACGTACTGGCATGCAACGCAGTCGCGAGAACGGTATATAGAGAGCCTTACTACGAAATTACGTGCCAGCCAATCTGTCCTGCCAACGTTTACCTGCATAACGTAAGCCAGATACGAGCTATCGTTATCCGTTTATTTACGACTGCGCGTCTGATCGGCCACTCGATGCATCCGCCATTATCCTTGTTTCCAGTGTATACATATATGTGGGAATTTGGCATTAGTCCGACGAATAATCATACGGTACGCGGTTCCACGCACGCACGATATCTTTGCGAAACACCGAAACGGACACCGATCAATTACCTCGCAAAGAGAAACGCGTTGCCGCGCTTTCCCCCTACCGCCGATTTTCCCATCCACCCGTCTATTATTTAGACGCGAATCGGCGAATCGGCGAACCAGCGACGTTCCATTCCGTGGAACGCGATATAATTTCTTAATCGTCGAGTAACCTCGCGTGCCCCCGTAATCGAGTAATGAAATTATTTCGCGATCAAAGGACGCGAGATTACCCTCAACTCTGGCCGCCAATGAACCTTTGGCGCAGCCTCGGTGGAATCGATGCGCCGATTCCGATACCGACTACTCCCCGGTGGATTACCTCGCGACCAAGAATCAATTTCGGGATGCCGAATGATGACCGCGATCGGAATAATATCGTGATAACGCTGTAGGCTAACGGATCGGAGCAAACGCGCGTTTTATGCCGAAACGTCGTCGATCGGAGAAAACGCGTGGATTTTGGATATATCCGAACACACCTGGTCGCTTCTACCCGTTTTACCGATTGAACCACCACCACCACCACGCGAATGGCTCGTAATCGACGTGGCTCCGGCAACAGCTCGAAAGTTATTTACAAGAGTGTATCGGTGCCAGTGGGTTATCCTAAAAACCGCGTAAACAGCCCGATAAAATTTCGCGTTTCGCAGGGAATAAATGGCGGCGGGGCCACTGCTGGCCGTAAATACGAATAAGAATTCGCGCATGCATATGTAAATATCGTTAGCGCGACGAGTGCGGCGGCCGCGGAAACAAAAAGAATCGTCGCGTAAATCGTTTGCATATTTTAGCATAATCCACTGGCGGGAAGCAAGTCGGGGATGTTCTTTGGAAAATCGAGCGTTTCGTCGAGAAAATGGCCGGCCATTATTGTTATAAAGTGGCCCATAACTGTACAGTTTACCGTAGCTAACGATACAGAGACGTATCTATCAACGTCAGCCCGAAGCTGTCAGTGGTAACGATACGTGCTTCATCAGACATGGCCTGCATCTCCACCCATCGGTATGTTTGGCCGGTGAGGCTGTAACGATCGGAAAATCTCGTCACGGATTACACCCCGGAAAGGACCACCGATCCGGATGGAGAAACCCGAGGGAGAAACAAAGAAGAAGAAGAAGAAGAAGAAGAAGAAGAAAGTTTCTTGGATCTGTTTGGGGCAAACGCGGAACGACGGTTCTCGACGATGCAGTCGCGCGATGCGTCGAGTGGAAAATTCCCGATCAAAGAATCGACTGGGCGCGGATCGGCGCGGATCTGTACGAATCGGTGGGAATCGGAAGAACGTTAAGAGAAAAGCGTAATTGGCGAGAGAAAGGAACGGAGAACGAGTGAATGGCGTTGTTCGTGTCACGTGGTTAACGATCTGTTCGGTGGCGCGAGAACCGTCGTCCCGAGTGGAATACGAGGCATAGCGCGTGTTCATTTGCCGGAAAGCTATTTCCTGCCTTCCATTACCGGACGATGCTGTATCGCATATTCGCGCGGGTACGGAAGCGCGAGCACGCGCGCGCTCTCATCTACGCGTGCAATCGAATCTCCACCAGCGTGCTCGCGCCCGCCCTGTCTCCGTACACGCACACGCACACGCCACACGCATACACGTGGCCGGAAATGCGGAGGCTTGCGCGTAAAACGGATCTGTGCGTCAATGTCGCGACAACTATCGCGGATTGATACGCGTTTCGTCGACGGACAGTTTGCCGTTCGCGTCGCAAAAATTTTCGCTTCGTTTCTCGACAACGAAACCGGCCGAGCTCGGGCTCGCCAGCCACCATTCCGACCAGCCACCGAAATTCCAGAGGATGGTAAAAGATCGCGCGTAAAATTGCTCCATCAGATCTCGATAAAGTTTCGATACCTTTGGTTAGGAGTGGCGCGTCGCGACGGAAGCTTCCTCCAATGCAGCTAATTATCCCGCTGGCAAAAGTTTGCCAGCTGAAGAACTTTTGCTACGGTTCCCTTGGCAATTTCGCGGTGGTCGAGCTGCGCCGTTGATACGGCGGTAAAAAGGAAAGTTGCTCCGGACGCGATTTCGTCGCGATAAAGCAAGGAGAAATAAGCAGGAGAAGAAAATGATTTCTCGATGGTGAGGCACACAGCGGTAGCAACGTAGACGTAGCGAACCACAAATCACTGCGCGCGATAAACGTTCAGCGTTGGTTTTACCTGGTTATTTATCGAGGTGCACGGCTAAAACCCGAAACCGGTTACATCCTCGTGGTTACATGCTTACGCAGATACTCCACTATCTTTGCATATCGTTCCCACCGACGTGCTCGTCCTTCTTTCTTTTTTTATATTTCCCTCTCTTCTTTTTCCTCCTCTGCTCCCTTTTCTCTTCGACCACCAGAGTCTGGCCCAGCAATCTCGATCGCGGGAAAAACGAGGAAGCTCGTTGCGGAGAGTAATCGGAAAGCGGTGGATCTAGAAAACCGGCCTGGAACCGGTAACGAGTTCGGCTAAACAATCTCGTACGAAACCTCTCGAACTAATAATAATTTTCGCTTCTCGTAGTAAACACGTTGGAGATTGCAACTCTACTCGCCAATTATGTCGTTCCTACTGACGGCAAAATAGACAAAGTTTTGGAACGCGTCTCTCGGAAATTGTGAACTCGGGTCAACACCACGAGACCCGTCTAGACTGATAGAACCAACGCAGCAAAGAGATACAAGCCGCGCGTTGCATCTAATTAATATCTACGGTACAACTGCGTGACAAACGGAAACACGGAACAAACGCTCGAGTGCGTATTTCGCAAGGACATTCCTTGGAATTACGAATAATTACCTCCCGCTTACCGATTTCCACTCGACGCTTCTCGTTAAAATAGATCAAACGGGCGTAAACGTATTCCTTCTCTAAGAATCCGCGTTCCCGTAAAAATCGAGAGGAATCGGTAGGCGAACGAGTGTCGATCGAAAATTAATATGCTCCAAAGTGCCTAGGCGCGACGGCAGTCGATCTCTAGTCGACGACCTTGTCACTTTGCACGGTGCGCTAAATCTATTATCGCGATAGAACATGGTTAATTATGCCGCATCTGCCACTTCTCCGTGTCGTTAATTCGATCAATCCGTCGAACTAGGCGGCGAAAAATAAACGGGCCGATAAGAGTGTTTCGAAGGAAAAGAAAAAAAGAAGGAAAAGAGATGGGTTTTGTCGGGGGTGAGCGTGGTAACGGTGGGACTGGGAGAATGGACGAGGGGAAAATGGAAAGGTTGACCGAGGGTATCCGCGGCAGAGAAAGCACACAGTTTGTTATTCCGTTATATAACGCGACGAGTTCGTCGGAGTGTGCTTAACGACGTCGTACAACTTTGATTGGCTACGCAGACTTGGACGGTCGGCAACTTTCGGTTTGCCGCAATACCAGGACTGCGTGTTGTTCAAACAAAGGGAGGGGTCTCCCCGAGTGTTCCTTCCATAACGCGAGTACATGTATTGCTGGAATCAAGAATGAAATACGCGTCTGTGTTCGCGTTTATTCGTCCACCGTTATCCTGTTCGTTAGAGTTTCCCCGTTGTTGACGACGCGATAATAAACCGTCCCGTCGAAGGAATTTCCTAACTGGACATTGCTATACGTCAAACGGTAGAGAACGCGGTTGTACGAACGAGGAAACTGCTGTCGAATATATCGTCGACGGGGATTCCGTCGGGTCGAATCGAATATTTTTCCATAATCTCCGTCGACGGTGGTGTATGGAAAAAGTTGCGAAATCGACGTCGCTTTCAGTCTCGTGTCTGCCCGAGCACAAGTATATCCGGAGAAGTTTCGTTGGGAAATGAAAGATCATGACACGGTAGAATACGCGTTGCAGAAGTAGCGTCACCTTATAATGGAAAGACGTACGGACGCAGGGAACTGCTCGTTCGTCCGTAAAATTGCAGGCCGGCTTCTATCCGGCGTCGCGCGGCGTCGCACGGCGTCACTCGGCGTCGCGCCGCGTCCTCGCTACCCCACGACGACGAACCGTCCTCTCTCACCTCCTGCCAAAGCCTTCCAACGACTTTTGTCCCAACTTTTCTACTCTGGCTTACCATCTTACGCGATTTCGCGCACGCCTGCTGGATACACCGAAAACGAAGAAAAACATTTTTCTGGCCCGTTATCGTTCTCTCGCCAAACTCGCTCGCCTACTCTCTCTCTCTCTCTCTCTCTCTCTCTCTCTCTACTATTACGCTCGAGAATCTTTTAAAGCGTCGTCTCGCTTATCTCGCCGAGCAATGTCGAGTTCGCGCGCGAAATTCGAGATGACGAAGGAGGAGGAGGAGGAGGAGGAGAAGGAGGAGAAAGGATAGGACAGAGTTAATCGCGATCGTAACCGAGGTTAAGTCTTAATAGAGAACGATCGATCAGAGGGACATTCGTTACCGCGAACGGGGAACGTTTCGAGACAGGGAAACGGAAAACTACCCCTATTCGGTGAGGAAATTTACGAGGTGTAGTGTCCCCGCTGTTATCATCGTCATCGCTAATAATTATTCGACGCGGCAGCCGATGCGTCATCGTTTCGAATTAAGCTCGGCTTAAATATATCGTCCATCACGCGGAGACGATTTACAGCCAGTAACCCGGCCGAGCTTAATTCTACTTTAAATTTTAATCTTCCATACACGACCTTTGCCATTGATCACGCGCAAGCTGAGGAAAACGGCACCGGATTTCTTTGACTCTTCCTCTGATGCCGAACTTCATTTGCATTCCACAAGATTCTCGCTTTTTCGTAACGATTGGCCACAACCGATGCGCGAAATACGAGCGTTTACGGTTTCGATGAACACTTTCGAATAAATCGGCTGGAAAGCACGGTGGAACGAAAATAGCCAGATACAACTGCACAAAGCTTTTTTAACGGCCTCCGTTTCACCGAATAATCGCGAATTCGTTCAGCTCCGCGAAATAAGTCCGCGGTTTACCGTGCGGATGTCATTTCCTATTCACCGTTTTCCAGTTGTATAACAGCCGTCTAATTTTTCATTCTCCCCCGGTCAGATACGGCTTCTGACACGGGGCAGTTTACGAAACTACCAAACGCCAGGACGGAGGCACGTATCGGCGATCGGAAATATTCGCCAACGATAACGATAACGATAACGATAACGATAACGATAACGATAACGATGACGATGACGAAACGGTTGGCCACGTCACAAAGGCTCGTTTGCCGTTATCTATCGCGCGGAACAAAATTAAATGTCAAACAGCGGACCTTATTGAAAATGCGGTAATTAACGCAATGGATGTTACATGCGCCGTCAAAAGACTCTTATATTTTATGCGCCTCGCGACATATTAATTCTCCAACGACAGCCATTTGGAATATTAAACAAAAATTCGCGCGTATTCCGAACAGAGCAGCCGATAAAACGATCGTGGTCCACCGATAGGATCGGTTCTAAGCACCCTTTCATTTTCGATGGTCGACGACGGAGAGGAATTTCGCGGCACGCGTACGAGAAAAGAATATCGTTTAATTTATTTGCTTCGCGGCTATTAACGTTTCCACGGCGAAGCAGTTCAAGCCCGGGAGCGCCTTTTTTGAATAAGTCGGTCGCGTTTGTCGAATTTCCGGAATCTGTGGGCGTTATCGTGGCAGGAATACGGCCACCGACGCGGCCCTTTCACGCTCGAAATGAAATCGCTGGAGGATTTTAAAAGCGAGCGTTGACCCACGCGTTAGATTCACTTTCCACGGCCGAAGCAATTTCACCGGCGTTTACAAGATTCCGGCAACTGTCAACGGCCCGAAGGCTATCCAGGATGGCCGTTCCGTTTGAAAAGTAATTTCTATTCGAGCGGCCGGGATATATTTCGCGCGTCGCGCGAAGCCGTAAAAATTTAATGCTCGCCTAGCTGGAAATCCGTGGAAAAAGAGCGGTCAGCGTCACAAGCCATTCCATTAAAACGAGAATGGTTGATACCGATGAATTCGAAAGCCGAAAACAAACAGAGAACACGAGAAGCAATCTCGGGGACACGCGAGGTTTTGTGCGTGCAAATGAAAAACCCGATGCGACCGGTCGGTGCAAGGCAATCGCCGACGTCTAATCCCGTAACCCGATAAACTACCGCGGCAAGAACAGAACCGGATATGGGCCATCGAAAAATCGTTAATTAGAGAATGCCGAACGCGTGTTCGGTGAAACCAGTGCGATAATCCGATGGTTCGGTTACCGTGACGGCCGTGTCCTCGCGAAAATATTGCACCGAAATTCGAACCGATCGCTACCGTCGCTCATCAATCACGTTTATCACGGTCTCGCTCTGATTTTTCTTTCTCCCGGTCGGTTTTTCATTCCTTGTTGACAACGCGCCGCGTCGAACAAATACCGACCGACAAGAAATCGATAAGCGGACAAACGACGAGGGAACGAGAAATAATATATTCGAAACGAAAGCATCGCGCTTAGGCACACCTCGAGGAACTGGCCGATCGGGAATTTCACGGAGAACCGGCGAACGCGCGGTTGTCAAACTCGATATTAAAAGCGAATACATTACGTTTACGCGGATTTGTAGGAGAACCGGGAAACGAAACGCGGGGAAGATTGGCTGTTGGGGAATTGGAAGATTCGAAGGGATAGGCGGAACCGGTCGCGGCTCGCTACGTGTCCGACTGTAATTCCGAGCGTATAATCGAACCGACGCGGTATCGATTATTAATCTGTTCCCAAATGAAATGCCATTCGCACGGTGTTTATCAGCTAACCCATTATTCGCCCCAGATTGACGCAAATAAATTAAATTAAACGCGATCGAATGAAACCTCGTTTAATCGAACGAAGCGCGTAGGAAGGAGAATCGGCAGACCGCTTTGACCTGTCAGTCTCTACGCGAAAAAGTATTTTCGATGATCGCTTTGATAATCGTTCAAACGAATATTTCGGGCCGCGGACAAAGCGTTAAACAACGATTCGCGATGAATCGAATTCTCTAATTTCGCGAGTTAATGAAACGGAATTACCGTTTGAGGAACGACCGGCGAAAGATATTGCGAAAGACGTGGAAATTCAGGCGAAATCGTGCGCATAAATACCGAGGTCGGCCATTTAGCCGAACCAAGCGACGCGACGCGACGCGCTGCGACGCCATGCGACCATTCGAATAGGGAGCGGCCGATTGGGCGAATCGTAAGCAAACGCCACTCGTACCGACATGCCACGTCGAATCGAACACAAACGTCCGCCCTTCCGATTCCAATCCGAGAATCCACCGATCCAACCTTTCTCTCCGTTT
Source organism: Lasioglossum baleicum (assembly GCF_051020765.1). Classification (NCBI taxonomy): domain Eukaryota; kingdom Metazoa; phylum Arthropoda; class Insecta; order Hymenoptera; family Halictidae; genus Lasioglossum; species Lasioglossum baleicum. Next base: position 26,061 of record NW_027471295.1, read on the forward strand.
CTCCCCCTCCGCCACCGTTTGCCCTTTTTCCATCCGGAAATTTCGTCGAGATCGGAAGAGAAGAACAAAACGTGCCCCGTTCCGCTCCGGAATAACGCGAGTAAATTTTTTCCACGAAATTTTCCGATCACGGGCCTGGCGATCGGATTCGGACGCGCGATGACGAGGCAACGAAGAATTTCGAGAACGAGAGCTGCGAGAACGGCGCGACGCCGAGAGTCGCGAAACGAGAGGAAGTGGAAGAAGAAAAAGTGAAGCATTGTAGATTCCCTTTTAATATTTAATAAAGTTCCTGCTTGGAGTCGCGAAAGACGTAACGAGATGAAAAGTAGAGGTGCAGCGGAAAACGGCGCGAGGAAGAGGGCGGCATGGAGCGAGAGGGTCGGGAAGGAGAAACGAAGCTATGCAAAAGGTGGCATTTTCTCTTAAGAAAACCAAGACCCCACCCACCCGGTCGTTAGTTCTGTCCCGGTAACTTGGGTGTCGGAACGTCGGCTGTCACCGTTATAGCTACCGCTGTTGTTAAATTGACGAGTCGGTTAGTAACAAGGAATAGCAGCTATGCACGGTAGCTTTCACGGCGGAGCGAGTGCAAATCGTTAGAGTGGAAAAATTTACCGGGGGAAAAGGTGGGAAAACGAATATCGAAGGAGGTAGAAAGGTGAGGCGATTTCGAAGACACCGCGAAGATCGATTCATCGCGAGAAAATCCGCAACGCGTCGCCGCCGGTCGTGTGCTAAATTCCAAGGGCAAGTAGAACCGTTTGCAGAAAATATTTAACTGGAGGTCGTACTCGAAGCCATTCCCCTCCCCCCTCCCGCCCTCCGGTTCCAGCATAATAATCATCGTCGAAAACTCGAGGGTAAAATCCCCCCGGTGAAAGCGGGAATTTTTTTAAGCGAAAATCTCGCATCGCGCCTCTCGAC
>NW_027471296.1:0-26963 GCF_051020765.1 Lasioglossum baleicum
AAATCATAGTCATACACCAATTTAGCACAATAAACATGTAAAGTTTGAAATAGTTAGAAAATAGGATTTTCTTAATAGAAACTTACCATCCATCACACCATTACTCTTACTTCTTTACGATTTTCTGTCATAATGAGAAAAGCTAATGTAAAAAATTCTTTTTATTCAATAAATAAATGCCAATACATGAAACGTCCTACGTCGAAATCTTGGAGTGTACTGCGCGTGTCGCCAAATCACACGTCATACACTTTTCATTAACTATATCCCCACTTTCTTCATGCACACTTGTATACACTTGATAATTTTAAATATTTGTAATTAAAATCGATTAGAAGAATTTAAAAAAGAAGATGGTTTATAATATTGTAAATACAGTATTCGACTGGAGTTCATGTATTACATATACAAAGTAATTTACAATCTTAATTATTACTATGACTTATTATAAGTTACTATAATGTTACGAATTTTCAAGTACTTCTTTTAATTTTATAAAAAAATTTACCTACGTTCGTCAGATACAAGTTTTCTAAATTATATATTTTGAAATTGAGATATTTAATTCTTCACTTCTACAAAGTGAATGTCATAACTAATATTAAACTTACCATAATGTAAACGATTGTTTTCAAAACTCCCATTAAAAATTCTATATTTATCGTTTTTGTCACTTGTTTTCGTGACTTTTTAACTACAATAATATTAGGTTTTCAATATCAATCTCTTTTTTATTCGGATTCTTCTAAAATTTATAAATAGCCTGTTTTATCAACCGCAACCGATTATTTCACCGACCGTGATGAGTTTATTAATGTTAAATAAACTTGATTTACATTACAAGCAGATCAGTAGCATAATAATGTAATATTATATTAATACGATAAAAATGGAATACTTCATTATTTATTAGATAACATTGTACAATATAAAAATATTACGACAATTTCAGATCTACAAAATTCAATATATTGATAAGACATTTAATACTTTGTCTCTAGAATTCTGACTTAATAATCCATCAATTTATTCAGCTAACATCAAAAAATAATTTCACGCAACATCATTGAACACTAAAATATACATATTAATACAGTATACGCTAAAAACTATAAAGAACTAATAATTGTACAATATGAATTTTACTATTGCAAAAATAATCAGACAGGCACCCGCAATTGGCAGTCATAATTCTAGTAATATCGTAAAAATGTAACTGTACAGAATATTATGTTGGAATGAATCAATAAACTCTGATCTGACCAGATGACTTTTGATTTGATAAATGCTTCAACCAATGAATAAAAGATATCTTTTCATGAAAATTTTAGTGAAGCATAACACTGATTATTTATAACGACATATATTATCGTCAAATATTTTATGAACGATAATGTTAAGCAATGAAGATTCTAAATAATTACATGATAGAAATATTCTTTTAATAGATAGAAGCTCTAGTTTATTATTTCTCTAACAAAATTTACGTGTAGAACAAGGTAAGGTGATTATAATAATATTCCCAAACAATATTATGACTTCTTAATTCAATAAAAAGTGTAATGTATATAATTTACTTCCCAAAAAAGGAAAAGTAATCTATAATAAAATTTTATATCGAATTATTTAGATTTTATACTTCTATTATTTTATTAAATTTCTAATACTATAATGCACAGGGTTTTATATTCCCTTAAACATAATGCAGTGCAATGCATTGTACGTTTGAAATAATACAAATGATTCGTGCATTTACGACTTGTGCCAGCACTTCTAAACGAATCGCATTTTTGTAGACTACATAACTTTCATGGTCACTGTTCATAATCACAACAGATATACTGTTTTAAAATCAATATTTTTTACTTCTGCTTACTAAAACATACATTTCATGAAATATCATTTTACTATTTTTTGTTAAATTTCATATTGTATTTCTCTTTAATGTACATGAAGATCATTTAAAGGAATTAAACATTAAATTTCAATACAAGAATACGGTCGTATTTGCAAGAATCACAAGTTAATGTAGTCATCAGTAATATTTTATCTACTATTACATTTACATGTACATTCCGTTTTTCTCTTATTAAAAAACAGAATGTTCATGAATGTCCTTGAATTATTATAACTTAAATCTGCTAATACGTTCAATCATGCTGTTTTAATGAATAATAATTCACGTGCATTTTACTCTAATTTATATTTAGTGAGTAGCACGTTATATAAAAAAAAGTTCTATTCAGATAGAACATCTTTTTGTCTGGTTTTTCTTTCTTTTTTTTTTACTTTTTTTTTTTTTTTTTTTTTCTTTTTCTTTTGAACTATATTACATAAAACTTTCGCTTAGAATTATTCATTTTGAAGTTAATAACCATTTTGTTGTCTATAATTACTACCACCACCACCTCCCCCACTTCCTCCATATCCACCATTTTGACTATAACCGCTGGAGCCACCACCAGAGCCTCCGCCATAACTGTTTTGAGAAAATGCTTTACTATTGTAACTACCTCCTCCCATACCACCTAAACAAACAGATTATTTAATAGTATATACAAAAGAAAGCAAAATGAAAAAAATAAATAAGATCCTTACAACTTTTGTTTGAAGTCATACTGCTATTATTGCCATTCCATTTATTTCCCCGGTCTCCGCCGCCATTAGAACGATCAAATCTGCCACCTCTGTCTCCATCACGCCCGCCTCGTGAACCTCGAGAACCACCACCACGACCTCCAGAACCACGTCCATTACCACCTCCGCTACGACCTCCGTAACGACCTCCTGAAATAAAAATATAACACAAAACATAGTAGCATTAAATACAAAAATGAATCCATTAAAACAAATAAGGATAAAAGCTTACTTTTATAAATGCCTGGATTCCTCGACAATTCATACAATTTGGGATTTACAACTTGCTTTGCTTCTTCTAAAACTTGAATTAAGTCACTAGCCTTGTGTGCGTTACCAGGAGTGAAAAATGCGTACGCAGTTCCTGTACGCTGTGAACGTCCCGTACGTCCGATCCGGTGTACATAGTCTTCCGAATTGGACGGGTAATCCAAATTTATCACAAACTTAACATCTTCCACATCTATATAACAATAAAAATTATAATCATCGGAACTGAAGATTACTTATGTCTTTGTGGTTCAATTATCTTACAAAGCGAATTAATTAAAGCATTAATAGACAGTATGTGCAATATAAATGGAATTAAATAGAACATATTTATAGAAAAATTAAAAATATGTGTTCATCACTAATAACTAAAGTCTTAATTCCATTTATAATTTTCACATGAAATACACAAATGAGTTGACCACAAAGAGCAAATTTTTATATTATTTACCTGTGGTTGTCAAAAGCTGGAAACGTAAATACATTTTTGGAAATGTAGAGGAATCAGAGCTCAGATGGTTCTCATGGAATTCTCACTTTATGCGTTAGCGAGCTGTATATTTACTCTTAGTCACACCCTTCTCTCCCGCACCAAAGTATGGATCTGTGCTGGTCTTTCAAAATTTGGTCCTTGCGTATTGCTTCCGTGAGGTTGGAACATTGGATGAGCACCATGTGCATTCTCCGATCAACCCCACATGCATTCCATAGTATGAGTAACACCAACATTTATTTTGCAATGTTGAGAGTTCACAAACTTTTTTTACAAAATTTTATAAATATAATTATATATACTAATATATACTTTTAATAAATTATAAATCAAATATATGTTATAGAAACATATATTAAGTTTTATCCGTTTTTCATTTGGTGAAGAATGTAATTTCACAAACATTGCAAAATAAAGTAATGCTATTTCCTATCCTTCTAATCTAAGAACATAAGTGGTAAAACATCTATCCTGTTCAGTAGTCCTTGTATGCTAGATTCCCTAACTCTATGACTTCCATACTTTGGACCGTCGCAGGTACAGAGTGAGAGTGTGTTTTTTTCAAGTGGCACGGTGAGCCGAGGCACAGCGTTAGGTTAGCTTGTTGCGCGGGGATAGACCAGCAGTCACGCCCCATTCAATTATATATTCCAAAGCAAGCTCTCCAGAGTTCTTATCATTGATAAAACTCCGTCGCATGTGCCTCTGAAAACACATAGAACAGCACGTTAATACCAGACTGACAAGACTTTTTTCAATCAGAGCAAAATTTAAAGACATGAACCTTCCATCGCCTTACCTGCTTACCTAATCTAATTTTATAGCTGAAATATTTTGACTTGCTTTTGATCCTAATTAATATTAATACCGACAATAGTAAAATACTATTATCAGCAACTGTATTAAAGACTAGTGTTTAAAATTAATAATAATAAATTCCTTTATTAAAATTAATAATATTTCATCAAATAACTATTTCTCATTTCGTATTATTATTATTATAGATTAAAAGTATGTCAAAATCCACCTGATTTATGATAAAATTAAAATTACAAAATACTTTTTCAATATTATTGTGCTGAAAAGATGAGAATTACAACATTAACTTTCTCTTTATATGATTTTATATGTCATTAAATTCCCTAAACAATGAGTTAATGGAAATCAATTAAAATATCCTAAACAAAATAATAAAGAAAAATACTTGAATTACTGATCATATTATCAATTACTGATTGTTCTGGAACCTTTGTATTTTTGAAACAATTTCCATTCACACCCAGAAAGGACTAATGTCAATCAGTCTGGCACATGCCGTTATCCGTTGCCACATCACAATTATACAACTCTCACAAATGTGAAATAACCATCGCAGCCTGACCCTTACATCATACCCACTCATGTGTAAACAGATTCTTACCTAATCCTCTTGCTGCAACATCTGTAGCTACTAGAATGGCAGATCGGCTATTCCGGAACTCTAAAATAAATTCTCTAGTACTGAACAAAATAGGTTTATATATTATACATAAGGAGAATTTTAATTAACACTTACGATTTAATACATAATCTCTTTCTTGTTGACTTTTATCCCCATGAATGCCAATTGCTTGCCATCCATACCTATTAATAGCACGTGTTATATCATCTACTTTCCTCTTGGTTTCAACAAAAATAATTGTTTTATTTTCTGGTTCATTTGATATTTCTTCTAAAAGTTTCATAAGTTTACCCTCTTTTTCATATTCTTCACATACATCAACAATTTGAAGAATATTATGGTTAGCAGCTAATTGTAAAGAACCAATGTTAATTTGAATGTAGTCAGTTAAAAATTCTTCTGCAAGATTGCGAACTTCCTTTGGCCATGTTGCTGACCACATAAGAGTTTGGCGATCAGGTCGAATTTGTTCTACAATTTTTCTAATTTGTGGTTCAAAACCCATGTCAAGCATTCTGTCAGCCTCATCAAGTACTAAATATGTGCATCTACGCAAATTTGTTGTACCACGTTCTAAAAAGTCAATGAGACGTCCAGGTGTTGCTATACAAATTTCAACACCCCGTTCAAGATCACGAGCTTGAGGACCTTTTGGAGCTCCACCAAAAATACAAGTATTTCTTACTTGTGATGAAACACCAAAATCTGATGCAACTTGTTGAATCTGCTGAGCAAGTTCTCTTGTTGGTGCTAGAATTAGAGCTATAGGTCCATCATTTCGGTTTAATCTTGGTTGATGATTTATATGTACAATTGCTGGTAAAATATATGCTAATGTTTTCCCAGATCCAGTTTGTGCAATTCCAACCATGTCACGGCCAGATAAAGCAATAGGCCAACCTTGTGCTTGAATTGCAGTTGGTTCTCCAAAACCTTGTCTATGAATTTCATTTAAAACATAATCTGGAAATCCACCTTCTTCAAAATATATATTTGGTCCTGGGACATTTGTTCCCTTCACAGTGATTTCTTTATCTGAGCGATAACCTTCAACTACATGTGAACTTCTAGTTGTAACATTAGGATGAGGCTGATAGAAATCTTTTCTAAATGGTTGTAATGTGCTCATATCCCATCTTGGTTTCCTGAGTCGTTCCCCAGGCTGTCGGTTTTTAAAATTATTGTTTCCAAAACTACTGTCTCTATTAGAATTACTACCAAATCTTCCACCACTACTACTTCCATCACGGCTATTAAAACGGCCTCCTCCACGTGCTCCTCCTCCTCTTCTATCACTACGTTCACGGTCACGGTAAGCCCTTTAATATAAAATATGTTCTAAATACCAACTAAATCAGAATATAACATACAATTCATATACATGTAATGATATAATTGGATGGAAGGAATCATATTACTATAGAAAAAATTCTTTATTTTCTACTCTCACAGGTATATATATATATATACATATATATATACATATATATATATATATACATATATATACATATATATATATTAAAAATATTTAAAAAAAATTAAATTTCACTAATATATATTGAACACGTGCGATTAATTCTTATATAATTATAATTATAAAATAAATATATTTCATATGTATTTTAAAAAATATTGAAATCGCGTGAAATGTAAAAATCACTTTTAATATACTATTTCTTATAAATAAGTATAGAAATCTTTTATGCATTATGGCTATAAAAATTTCGTCAATATCTGAGCAATATGGAGTAAAGCAGTCAATCATAGACATCAAACGTCAATACAAAATTCACAGAAAATTCATATTTTTGCGTAATATTAATAGAAATATCATTTAACTTACATTTTCATAAAGATGCGTATTATTTTAAATTGGAAATTACAATGGTTTTCTTCTACAAAAACGTATACCAATGACCAAACTCAATAATAAGTACGTTCTACCCGTTATAAGTTTCGAAGAGGATCTGTGAAACAAATATCATGGCGTCGTATTAAACCAGGAAATAGTTCCATTTTACTTTCAATTTTATTATTTTACAAATGTTGTTACGTTTATTATTTTGATTTACTTTAATTTTCTGTAAAAAGTATTAATCATTTGATTTAAATATTAAAATTTAAGTAATAACAATAAATATTTTATAAAATTTAATTGTGTAGAATACCGGAAACTGTAGTATGAAGTAGGGGAAATGCATTAAAATAAAATACCAGATTAATAAGTAAACTGCTAATTTTTTAATGCTGTTTTTATAGTTTATAGGTAAGAAAATTTCAACCAATTTTGTAATAAGAAACAATTTTAATAATATAATTCGTTATACTACCCATAAACATAAGAAAATTTAATTATAATCATTTAATACAAATTTTAATAATTATATAACTTGTTTAGTATATTCGCGTAATAAAATATATTCAAAATATAAATAAATTTATTTTATTGTATATGTAAAGAGTTATCATAATAGATATAAATTAATACTAAAATTTATTTATTCAAATTTTACAACAAATAAATAACATATATAATATAAATATAACATAAAATATATATAAATAAATAATATCATATAATATACAAAATAATATATACATATAAGTGAAAAATACTATTTTTTATGTAATTATATTTAACAAATATTATAAAAATTATTTAGCATCATGTATTATACTGAACATAAGATATGTTAAATTCAGACATTTTTAAAATTTAAGATATCCTTTACTGCAACATAAGATATAAAATTGTTGTAAATTATATAATAAACACACACCATATTTGTTATTCTTAAATGTTTTTTAATATTTTTTGTATATTGAAACCTAAATTTTAACTTTTATAATAATACATATATATTTAACAAATTTTATTTTGACCATTATATTAATTTTTTTTTTATCATGTACATGAAATACGACATATATTACTTTTGATTCTATTTTATATTTTGCATATTTTTTATAACTTTATAGTATCTTAAATTTAACACAAATTTAACTAAGTTTAATGTTATTAACATACTTTTGATAGTAAAATTTTTTTCAATATGATAAATATATTCTTAATATGTTGTTCCTCTATACTGATAAGTATTTCCATAATTGTCTCCTCCTCCATAACTTTGTGCTAAATTACTTTGTCCATAGGTTCTTTGTGAATACCCATACCCTGTATTCTGATTAGTTGAATTACTTTGTTTCATATTATTATAACTACTATAATCTGAACTTGAATAACTGTTTGACGTGGACTGATAAGAATTTCCACCACGACCATTAGTCCCACCTCTTCCTCTTGTAGAACCACCTCGTCCTCTAGTATCAGTATTGCCTCTTCTAGCATTACTTCTATCATTACTCATAAATCGTTTGCCACCTTTCAAAAAAAAAAAAAAAATGAATTATAAAATTTATGTAAGTATTAAATCAAAATAATTTAAGTACACACTTCTATTTCCATAAGTTCCTGATTTAGCTAACTCTGCCATTTCAGTAAGTCGTGGATTTATATTCTGACCTGCTTCTCTTAATACTTCTATTAAATCTCCTGCATGTTTCATATTATGACTTGTAAAGAATGCATAAGCAGTGCCTGTTTGTCTTCTTCGTCCAGTTCGGCCAATTCTATGTATGTAATCTTCTGATGATGATGGATAATCAAAGTTTATCACATATTTAACATCATCTACATCTGTGACAAAGTATTTGCAAAAATATAAAAACTCTACAATTTATAACTATGTGTATATTGTTTATAATAATCATCACCCCATTTGTTGATTGTGTCAAGTTCACAGAATGATCTTCAAACTTGCGAAAGTAATTATATAGAATGCTTAAGATTAAATATATAAATATATAAAGTGGTTTTGAATATATCAAATTATCATATATCATACAATTCTTACAAATTTTTAACTTCTATTCAAATGAAACAAAATCCCCTGATTTTTACTTAAAAATAAAATTTGTCTATAAGTCAGGTTTGAAAACCACCCACCTTTTAGTTGGAAATTCCATTTCAAAATCAGCAAAAACAGCCCCATTTATTTTTAAATGTAGAGTTATTCAGTTGGTTTCATAATGTATGATGGCCTAGAGATTAGACAGACACAGCGGTGGTGTCTGGTTTGGGATAAAGGCAGCATTTTAGGGTTTAAGCCTGAATGCATTAACCTTTTTAGATCTTAAGGAACAATTTTAACAATTAGAGGCACTAGAAAACACTTGAGAATTGTTTGACGTGGTATAATGGCAAATGAATAGACAAAGATAAATAATGAGCTTGATATATACTGTACAATATATTACACAATAAAACAGAATGATTTTTTAATTTGTGATTAGTTTACAATTATTTTATAATAAATATTTTGAAAGTAATCAATATTACTATATTATAAAATTAAAATCTATATTAATTTCTTAAATTTTATATTAAAACCATACTTGCAAAAATATATAATGCTGTATAAAAATTTTTAATTTGGAAACGTATTTTTTAAATATTTTAATATAATTATCGATATAATACAAGCAAAGAAAAATAAAACATTCACTGTGTCTGCCCAATACTGGCAGTACACCGCGTTCACTTAGGGTACTCTGTGCCTCTGAAAAAGAAAAGCAGACAGTCTTAGTGGTAGCTTGTGTGCATTTCTTTAGAACCCTTTATATAAATTTTATTATCGAAATCCATTACAAAAAATATATTTATTTAAATATTACAATCTTATATATCTTATTAATGATAAAGAAATACAAACCTGTTTAAAATATGTAATATCATAAAATATAAAAATAAAGCAAAACTAGAGTTTAATTTATGTATATTGTCAGGGCTCTGCTATACTAAAAATTTTAATGAATCACACATTGCTACATACATAGCTGTCCACTGGTCTTATTAATAACGCATCACTGGCTAATCCAATAAGTGTTGCCAATTCCCATATTCACCCGATTCTTGAATATTTAAGTACTGTAAGTTAAAAGATACTACATACCTAAGCCTCTAGCAGCTACATCTTGTTGCAACTAAAATAGGGGCTCTTCCACTTTTAAATTCTTGTAATACATGATCTCTTTCTTGTTGATTTTTGTCACCATGGATACTTAATGCTTGCCATCCATCTCGCCTAATATTTCTTGTAATATCATCTACTTTTCGTTTTGTTTCAACAAAAATAATTGTTTTATTTTCTTTTTCATTTCCAATTTCTTGAAGTAATCTATATAATTTTAAGTCTTTTTCGAATTCTTGACAAACATCCACAATTTGAATAATGTTATGGTTAGCTGATAAAGTCAGAGAACCAATATTAAGATGCATATAATCAGATAAAAAGTCTTCAGCTAATGCTCGAACTTCTTTAGGCCATGTAGCAGACCACATTAAAACTTGTCTATCAGGTCGAATTTGTTCAATTATTTTTCTTATCTGAGGTTCAAAACCCATATCCAACATTCTATCTGCTTCATCTAATACTAAATAAGTGCATCTAAAATCATATACATTAATATTATAAATTTTAAAAATATTTTGATTTTAATCAAAAATCCTGATTATACCTGCGCAAATTCGTAGTTCCTCTTTCTAAAAAGTCAATGAGTCTACCTGGTGTAGCAATACATATTTCAACACCTCGTTCTAAATCATGTGCCTGTGGGCCTTTGGGTGCTCCACCGAAGATACATGTATTTCTTACACCTGCAGATTCTCCAAAACAATTAGCTACTTCCTGAATTTGTTGAGCTAATTCTCTTGTAGGAGCTAATATTAAAGCAATTGGGCCATCCCCATTACTAAGACGTGGTTGATGTATGATATGTACAATTGCTGGTAAAACATACTGAAATCGAAGTACATATTAATTTATTAAAACCTAAATTTGGACAAAATTAAAAAGTGATGGTTTACTCCTAGTGTTTTTCCAGAACCAGTTTGAGCAATAGCAACTAGATCTCTGCCACTAAGTGCAATAGGCCATCCTTGAGCTTGAATTGCTGTAGGTTGAGAGTATCCTTGCTTACGTATTTCTTCTAATACATAAAGTGGAAAATTTCCCTCTTCAAAATATTGTATAGGATTTGGTATATTATCACCTTTTATAGTTATTTCAGCATTTTCTCGAAACTGACAAACTTCTTCCTTTGATCTAATATATAGTATTTTACATAATATATAGTAATATATAGTAATTTACATTTTAATTTAAAAAAAATAAGAAAAAGGAAAGAACAAAAGATTGTTACCTGCTTCTAACTGTAGGATGTTCAATATAAAAATCTTTACGTAAAGGTTCTAAAGATCGTACATCCCAATTAATTTTCCTAAGAGCTCCACCAGGTTGTTTGTTTTTTATAATACCTCTAATATTATTAGTAGTACCTCTACCACGTATACCAAACCTATTAATACTAGTTCCACGGATATTATCACCACCTCCTCTATTACTACCTCTGCCTCCACCACCTCTGCGGCCTCTGTTGTGGTCTCTATCTCGATTAAACCTGAATATATATAATACATCATGTAACATAATTATATGAATAAATTATTTTAATTTATAATTAGTATCTCATTCTTACATTTATAAAGTATGAATTTATTCAATGTAATGTTAATGTTATATAAAGTTAATATTATAGTAATTAAATTCTTTTAATAATATATTTATTTATTTATTTAAAAAAATCCATATTCATGTAAAAATAGGATACTTTGTTTATAATTTATTTGTAAGAATAATATAAAAATTATTTTTTTTACTTTATCCTGGTTTAAAAACTATCTGTTGTAACTATACAATAACATAAAGAGTAAATAAAAATTTGTTAAAATATATAATCATTCTTTATTATAAATTTTGATTATTGATTACCATTAGCCGCAATACGAATCAGCGCTACTTAGTAACTACGATAAAATAAATATTTGAATACTTTAACTCTGAAGTATACACATGAAAAATTTGATACAACTGTTTATTAGGTAAATTTTAATTATATTGTCATATCATACTTACATTTGGAAATTGGAATGTCTTCAAATATAACGAGCAACAGATTATTCTGCTTTGCAGTCACTTTCGCAAACGCCAATCGATAATTTAGTAGAAGCGAATATTAAGAACAGTCAATATTTCTATCTGAAAAATTGTATTAAATTTAATACAAGCTATAACTTTTTTGTGATGTGAAAAATACAATTTATAACTGAATAAAATATAATCGTTATCTTTAAACTTGCCGGTAAATCCGGCAGATCAAATTGACAAGTGAACTTCCGAAAGTAGTTCCATATAAACTGTTTCCATGACAGCATTCGCGTAGTAATACATAGAAAATGAATAAACTAAAACAAAAAATACAAAATAGATTAGAATACTTAAAATTAGAAGAAATATTATTAAGAATAAAATTAATAAAAGTAGATTTTTTATTGCAAAATCTACATTCTATTAAAAAATTTTATAACTTATTTATTGAATAAGTTAAACATAATTCTTAACCTACCTTATGTATAAATAATGACTGAATTTGGTGTTTGATTCTAATTATGTACCTTTGATAACATATAAAATTAATTGAAGTTTTAACTTTAGAAAACTTACTAGAAAATAATAAATAACAGGAAGTAAAATTGTTAAAATTGAATGTGCCGCGACTTTATTGATTAGCGTATTCTAAGAAGATGACGCTACAGCTCAGGTTCATAATACTTTGTTACTTATTGACTTCATCTTTACGATTTTCAGTATAATCGTAAACATAGTTTGATGATATTTAACATTTTTTTAAATTTAGGATGTCATCTGAAACACCACATGTAATTTTATATATTTATATACATATAACTAAGAAATTATATATAGAGATGAAAATTTGACTGAATTTATGTTATAAATTGTATTACCCAAACTTAACCTGTCATATTTTATAATAATTTAGATTCATTAGATTTCTAATTTTTATCTTATTTCCCAAATTTAAAATAAAACATAGAATATATATTTTTAAATATATTAAGTATGAAATATTTATTTTAGATCTCAGACACACTTAGGATTCTTCACTTACCACTAGAACTTTCTGATGAACGACGTAATGAATTATTTAAAAAATATGGTGCAATTAAAACTCGAACTTTAAGACCTTCTAGAAAATATACCATAACTTTTGCAAAATTCCAATCTCAAGAAGCAGCTACAGAAGCATTGTTACGTTTACATCAATTAAATGTTAAAGGACAGTATTTAACAGTTGAATTTGCTAAAAAGACTATATCAACAGAGAAAGTAGAAAATTATATCGATAATGATATACTTACAAAAGAGGAAAATAAGAAGGAATCTACAAATAGATCTAATTTTCAAGCATTTTTACAAAAGCTAAACAGTTGGACTATGAATCAAGTCTTTACTCAACCACCTCCACCAAATATACAATATAAGTATTCGACACCAACAAAAGGCACTTTAATAAGAATAGCAATACAATTATTAAAAGAACCATCTTTCTATACACAGGTAAATCAATTAAATTATAGTTTAATATAGTATATTCTTTATTTATGTATTTTATACCAAAATAGGTTTTACACTTGATGAATAGAATGAATTTACCACCTCCTTTTGAAGAATTAGAAGCAGAATTTCCAGCACTTAAGGAAGTTTATGATATAGAAAAATATAAGGATATATTTATAAAAGAAAGTTTATATCTCAAAGAAAATGAAGGTTATAAATATATTATTTTCTTCCATTTTTATTTCTAAATTTTATGTATACGTACTAAATATATGATATTTATTAGATATTTGTAATGAGGGAACAGAAGAAGAGGAATCTGAAATAGAATCAAATGAAGAAGATAATACAAAATCTATAGAGATCATACCTATAAAAAGAAAACGTCCACAGCATACAAAACGTTTGAAAATTCCAAAATTTATTAATCCTAATAAACAAATAGCAGCTTCAAGTTCTACACAAAAGATTGTAAAACCAGCTGATATGTTTGAGCCAATACAACGTGGTGAAACAAAAAATCTTAAAATTGAATTAAAAATAGTGGATAAATTGTTAGATACTACAAATGAAGAAGAAAATATAGATTCTCAAAGTGCTACAGATGGTGGCTTTGGATTTATGTTTCCAGTTTCTAAAACTCTTGATACTGTTGAAAGTAATGAAAATATTAAAACTGTTCAACAAGAAGTAATTACCTCTAATGAATTAGCAAATAACAGAATTTCAACTAATGGTAAAAATTATTTATTTTTTAATATTTAGTTACTTTATTTGATTAATAAATAAAATATTACATTCCATTACATAGAAAAGAAAAATATTTGAGAAATATATAAAAAATTTTATATTTAAATACATTATAGATCAAACAAAGATTGTTACCCGTTTTTAAAAATTATCATCCTGGGAAGCCATCGAGTCGTTTATACATAAAAAATCTTGCAAAACAAGTTGAAGAAAAGGATCTCCATTTTATTTATCGAAAATATGTGATACCTGAGTTAAAAACAGAATTAGAGTAAGTATTTTCAATTAAGAAGCAATATATTTGTAATATAATAACATGATAATTTATTTAATAATGATTAATTTTATGTAGATATGATATACGGCTTATGCAAGAAGGTAGAATGAAAGGACAAGCATTTATCACATTGCAGAATATTGAACAAGCACAGCTAGCTCTTGATGAAACAAATGGTTTCATTTTAAAAGATAAACCTATGGTTGTACAGTTCGCTAAAGTAACAAAAAGTTAACAAGAACATTATTTTTTAAAATATATGTATTATATTATTTATAACCATTACTAATTTTAATAAAGAAAAATCTTTTATACTTCTTAATAATTATATGTCATATATTGTGTTATAATACTTCATTCGAAATAAGATAAAGTTATTGTTTGCGGTGCGTGATATAGTTACATCTTTGGAAACTAATCGCATGTTCTTGTAACGTGGATCTTAGGATCGATGCGGTGAAATGATAAAGTTCAGTACTTTTCACAGAAAAGAATAAAATATTTATATGATAAGTTATACTTTCATTATTGATAAATTATAATTTACTATTTAATAATATTTACATATATTAATGTTTACGTATATATCATTTAATTTATATAGAAACTTTCGTGAATATATGAAATAAAAACTCGCTTGAACTATTTAGTGGCATGTCACAGCCGCGTCAGCGGAGATCGGCGCCCGCCTGGCAGCCAGTAATTCGAAAACTTTCCACTAGAGCGCTATGTTTTGAGTTGTTCAATCTGTATCGTGTGCGTTAAGCGTTTGGTTCACCGATCATCGTCGAGTTGTAGCCGTATGTGCTGTCGCCGTCACTCTATTGCCGTCCCTCATTTCCGTCGTCGGTCTCGCACACGTTGACACGTCCCTTGTATTGCCATGGACGTCGGCTTGTTACTTCAGCACTCACAATATGCATTACCTGTGGGTATCGTGCTCGTATGTGCAATTCTCGTCTTCGCCTTTGGTTTCAAGAAGGCTGAGCAACCACCTTTTGCACAACTTTCGGTAGGCTCCGACGTGGACCGGAAATTTGCCAACAGAAAACGCAGTAAAATCAAAGAAAAGGTTAGCACGACACAAGTAAGCGATTCAAACATTATATACTTCTTTTTTTTTCGAATCAACTGACGATATAAATACGATAATCTATATTATCCACCCTCCATATGGTTGCTTATTTGTGCGAGTAGTGTACATACATACACACATGGTTGATAATCAGCTGGTATCTTTACTTAAAAAGGGTTATTTAATATTGTATTCCTGAACACATAGAAAATAATTTAATTATATGTTTAAAGTCAGTCACTATTCTTTCTTTTTTACATTTTTTCGTTAATCTTTTTATTTCTTACGTTATAGTATATATACATTTATAAATTTTTGAATAAAAAATTTTAAATTAATTACAAATTTCATAAAATTTGTATCAGTATCCTAAATTTATTGAAGAAATTTATGTATATTTTAGAAGTCTGCTAATGGCCAAATTGCAATTGAAAAAGCGAGTCCTACTAAAAAAAGTGTATCAACAAAAATAGATGCTTCAAAAAAACTGTATCTAAACCAGACGATATCGAAGGAAAGTTGAAGGAACGAAAACAAGAAGAAAATAAAATTTCTGTAACAAAGAAAGATAAAGATCAGGTTATATTGAAAGATGGAAAAGAAAACAAAATCGAACAAGTAAAGAACAAGAAAACTTGGAGGGATTTATTCCAAGAGAAACCAGTTGATTTTGACGAAGGTGAGGCTCCATTTAACTTTTTCGAAGTATTTTTTAATATTATTTTGAACTAACACTAATTTCAAATTTAGGAGATTGGGAACAAGCATATTCTAGAAAAGATAAAAAAAATAAGAAAAAAGAGGCAGAATCTCCATCAAAGAGGAATAAAAAAAGTACTAAAAGGTTGATTCAATCAATGAAGAAGTAACTAAATCAAAAGTGTCAGAAAAAGTAGAAATTAAAGATAAAATTGTTAAGGACACAGAAAATAAAGAATTGAAAGAAAAAGATAAAAAAGATGTGATACTTACACCTATTTCCAATGAGTTAATAAACAAGGAAAAGGAACATCAAAAGGAAGAACAATCTAAGGTAATTTTGAAATCTAATATTTATTTTTAAACTTATATATATTGTTAATATGTCGTGTTGTAGCAATTAATTTGATCTTTTTATTTAAGAATGAAAAAGTAGAAAAAGATGAGAAAAAAAGTGGAAAATCAAAGAAGGGTAAGAAAGTTTCTGAAGTGAAAACATGCTTGTAGTAACTCCACCTATATCCAAGATAGATAATACAATTCAAGAAGAAAAAACAAAAAATAAGGATGACAATACAGAAAAAGATTCAGATAATATTGAAGAAAAAAACTCCAAAGTTATGCAAGAAAAAACTGGCTTAGTGTTTGATGAACTAGGAGGTAATTCTGTATATTGTAATAATTATATAAATTTTTGTATCTTAACAGCAAAATTTTTAAATATCATTCAAATATATTTTAGATACTTGGACAGAAGCCAAACCTCAAAAGAAAAGTAAAAAGAAAGCACGTAAAGATAACTGAGGGTAATTAAGTGAAATGAAAATTGTTCCTTGTGAAGAGGAATGGAGTTGAGAGTCTTGCTTGGTCCAAACGACATGTGTCATTTCGGACTTATCAGGTGTGTTTCAAGTAACTTACTAATTAACCACCTGACTAAATTGTTCCTTTCCCTTGTACATAATGCCAATTGGACTAGTTGTTCTCGATCAGTTATATTTTATAGACTTCATGACTGCAGGTGCATCAATTTTTGTGGAGAAAAAATCATTATAGATTATTGATTTTTTCAACATACTAAATATCTGCTTTAACAAAGTTGCTTTGCATTTAGTGAAAGAGGCATAAGTTATAGTTTTCATCATAAAATAATTATATTATACATATTATTTCCTTGAGAATTTTCATGTATGTCTATTATGATTCATTAGCATTGAGTGAGTTGTAGCTACATTTTAACACATATTTATGAGTTTCATATTAAGCATGCATTGTTAATAAATAGTACTTATGTCTTTTACATCTCATTCAGAAATTCAAAGAATATTTTTATTAGATTAATTTGCAACATGTTTGCATCCACGTTATTAACATTTTGAATTTGACTTTATTCATTATAATTCATTTAAATGTTATAAATGCGAACGGTTGAAAGCCAAATTTAGAAAGTATGAGATATATTCCAAAACAATAAAATGCAGGACAATCTCTTATGGAGAAAAGTTTGCATTACTGATGTACATGTCTTTCTCAATATACTGAGAGAAATATTTTCTTATACTTGATAATAAGTATTTATTCCAGCATATAGATCCAAGATTATATACTTTATAATAATAAAATGTATGTAATACTTTTTCATAAAAAGTACATCAGTAGTGAATTTTAAGGATTAATGTATATTTATAAGAATATGCAAATCTGTGACAAAATTTGTGCCAAGCTGTGAAAAGAAGTAAAGTTAGATATAATGAAAGTCATTGTACAATTTCATGTAGCAAATTTATTAAGTAAAAGAGATAACCGAATATTTTATTTGTTTGCATTGTATAATTATACATATTTTTATTTTTACAAGGATTTATATAATATGAACAAATGTATGTAATAATTAAAAATATAGGAGATATTTAACTTACACATAAAATTATTCTTAATATTGTTTATTTTTTATTAATTGTATTATACAATAAGAATGAAACTGTATTTTGACTTTCAAAGTATCTACTTATTATATATATTTAAGAACAAAAGATATTGTTTTTTTTTTTGCAAGTGTTATCATTTTATGCAGGAAAATAGTTCTATTGATCAATAATTTAAAGGGAATGTTATTACTCAATATAATCAAACGTGGATCAAATAATTAAAATTATTGTGTTGGTCCTTTTTACGTTCATTTTTTACGAACAATCTAATCCAGCCGTTCACATTTTATGCCATGTATAAAATATAATGAATACATTGATTATATATTAAAAGTTGTCTTTTTAACTAATCTAATAACGATTATTTAATCGTTACTATTTGTATTATGTATAGTAATATTATGAATGGAAAAGTAAGAGTTAAACTCTATAAGAATTATAATGTCTTGAAAAAAAAAATTAGATATTAAGAAAATCTTTGAAACACATTAAAATCGAGTAATATATTCAGAGTCTTTTGGCTTCTATTTTCTGAAAAAAATGAAAAGACAAAAATTCAAAGACAGATCAAAAAATGGTGTTAGTCGCAGTCATCTTATCGCGAATAAATTAATGTTAATTATTAGGCGAATAAATGCGTAATAATTAATATAGAAGATACATTATAATGTTATCTGAAACAATTTATTAATTAGTGTTGTATGTTAATATGTAAAGTAATAATAATTAGTGAAAAAATAAAGAAAAAATATTTAGGGTGTACGGCGAATGAAATATTGTGATAAGTATATTGTATACCTGAGAGTTACATGAACGTTGTAAAATAGCATTATTAAATAATATCGTTTATAGCTTTTACTTATAAAAAGAAAATGAAAAAATATCTGTTTATATAGCTGTTCATATTTTGTACTTTTATCCTCAATATATTCTTACAAAATATTCTCTATACTTGTATATTCGTGATGTACAAGACATTAATGATTTTAATGTTTCGCGTGCTTTGAAAAATTTTTGTTACAAAATATTGAAACTCAAGAGATGGTTTCTTTATGTGAAACAATTTTCGAATAAGCTTCGATTCTATATGTTGTATAGAATTATGGGGCGTTATTACATAAAATTAAATGAACTATAGTCGCTTGTATCGAGTGTCCCTATTGCGTGCCAAAAGTATATTCTATACTTTGCGAAGGGTAACTGCTGTACAATAAGTTTTAGTAATGAAAAGACATTAACAATTAGCTTTCGATTATTTATAAATATATTGTTTGTATGTCCCTAACTTTATCTGACAAGTACTTTGAGTTTTTATAATTTTTTAGTCTTACACGTAATTATTTGAACAAGTTGATAGGGATATTCTTATAATTATAATTGAAGCAGTGAAAAACGTACAGAATGTAAAAGTTGTTATATAAGCGTTATGATCAGTGTTGAAATATATAATGACTTTTTTACTTTCTTCACAAGTTATTATATTTTTCTGCTTAATATATAAACGGCACTAAAAAAAAAAAAAGAAAAAAAAAAATAAATAAAGTCATCTTGTTTTTATTTCATATGTAGATGCAAATATTGCTTAAAGATTTTGTTACGTACGATCTATCGATATGCAGAGTTAATAATATTGAATTTATATATTTAAGCGAACGATTAATCGAATAAATTTGTATTTAATTAATTATATTTATACTACGAAGAAAATAATATTATTGTTCAACGCTGGTTGTAAAGGATATTTATATTTATCACATAATCGTTAAAGTACTTAAGTTTAATAATTGGAACAATTTGAGCAACTGTCGAATCATGCGGTCTAGGTATTTAATATTATCATATTTTTATATGTAATATTCTTCGAGTCACTAATTCGCGTGACGATACAATGACGAAGAGACGAAGTTAATTCGTTTAATGAACGTGGGAATTATGGGAATTTTTAAAGGTGTATTAATAGAAGAATATCATATTTTGAATAACATTTATATGCACTTTACTCTTATCTGTCGAGTAATTAAATATCGGTGTAAATCGCTATAAAACTGGTTGTTGCAAGATCCTAATAAAGAAAAAAAAATTGCACACAAAATTAAAAACTGACGATATAAGGAAATATTCCTAAAAAAAAGAGAAAAAAGAAAAGAAAAAAATATTCAATTGAAATTTAATTATACTGATTATAATTCAAAAAACATTGTGGCTATTATACATGTGTATATTAATCAGCAATGTCCTCTCAAATTAAATATATATGTACAAGTTTTTTGTATTCTACGGCGATAACAGCTTGAAAAAATAGCGATTGAATAAATTGTAGCGATACGTATTTCAAAAGTGTCGATCAGTGTCCAACGAAATTAATAGCGTTTGAATACATAATGCTTCCATTGTAACTTAATGGAGCTACTGTAGTTTCATTTTAATAATTGATGTAGCGTCGACGGTATTTTATTCGTATTTAGTTTAAAGAAAGTAAAGTATTTTTTGTTATACAAAAATCTGTTTTCATATAATCATATTTAAAATAAAAATATGATATGAAATAAAAAGTTTAGTGGCCTAACATTTGCTATATTATTAAACTGATAGAAATGCTTCAGGACTCTGGTCATAAATATGATATTGGATATAGCATAAATGAAACTAAGTACAGAATAGACAAATAGAGAATATTATTTGATGAAACAGGAATGTCATGGTTATTTACTATGTATTTTATTCACCAAAAGTGTTGATGTAGCTATTGATATTATGATATCTATATAAATATATTTGTGTAAAATGCGTGTACTTCAGTCAGTTCAAATATTATTATATTATTATTATTATTATTATTATTATTATTATTATTATTGTTGTTGTTATTATTATCATCATCATCATCATCATCATCATCATCACTACCATCATCATCGTTATTTTTATTATTATCATTATTATTATTATTATTATTAATATTATAAATATAGCGAATGATTTAATGTTGTGATGAAAGGTCGATACAAATTGAAGTTTCTTTAAAAATCAATAGAGAAAATATAATTGAAAAGAAATATTCCGTTTTGAATAGCTACATATTCTTATTTAACTTATATATTATTACGAATCTAAAGTCTTTATAAATTTTTTGAATATAAACATCTTGTAATTCTAAATTTTTATTTAAAATCAATGATTGATACAAACGTGGAAATAGAATATTTCTTGTTCCATTGATTTTTGATTGTGACAGTTTTGGAATAATGGTATAAGTGAAAAAGGAATAGATCACAAAGTAGAGAGCGGTAAAGGAGGATAAATGAAACGAGGAATAAAAATTATATTTTTCCAACATTCAATTACAACCATTCACTGCGCCCGTTAATTATCGTTATATTTTGTACATATTTAATTGTCATTACAATTTTTAAATATTGTATAAGGGAAGCAGTTTATTTCACGTTTCAAGGGACCACAGAATATAAACAAATAATAAAACATACAGTATCTCAGTTTTCATTTTACTTTTTCATCAAATGTTCCTTCATCTTTATTTACATCATATAAACTTGTAAGTATCTATTTCATTATTAATTAATCTATTACGTTTATGATTACCATATTACGTTTTAATAATTAATATCGAAAACAATTATCTAAGTTTATTCTGACATCAAATAAATTTAAATTTCGTAAATATTTTCGAAATTTGTAATATTCTTCCTATCGTTCACACTCTTTTTCGAAATCCTTTTTTAGTATATTTACTGCATTTTCTTTTAAACGGTTTAACAGGTTTTGAACCACCTTCGTTGTTCTCGACTTTGCCTTTATTATTTTTTATTCCTAGATCATTAGCTATAGATTTCATTTCTTTACTTCGTATTAACAATCTACCACTTTTTCTAGATGATCTAATTTTACTTTTAATCCTTTTCTTTCTCTTTCGCTTCTTTTTACGATCCATATTAGCTATTATTGCTTCAGTGTCAGCGGATACTTTGACTTTCGGTTGTTGAGTCGTAATAGTTACCCGTACAAATAAATCGTACAGAACGTCACCACAAAATTCACCAAAGCAATATTCTTCTCCGCATTCGCTACAAATTTTTACGCTACTTTCAATCATACCGGCACGATTTTTACTACGTCTAATAGGACTTATAACAGACCGCCTTTCTCTAGCGATTGTTTTCGCTTCCAGTTTTCCCATTTCCACCTAAAAGATAAAATATGATACAAATAAAAGAATTCCAGGATATAAAAGTATCACTTATCGCTTAAAATATACAACAAAATTTGAGAAACCATAAATAATCATGTTTAATTAATTAAAATGATAAGACAGATGTGATAGTTACATCGTTTTCGAATTTTCTATTTTCTATCAGTTTCAATTAGAATTAATTACAGATTTATAAAATCTAAATGACATGTATACCAATCTAGAAAACATTTCTTCATCTTGTCGATGTTTTGGTCTGAGGGGTGTTAACATTCTCCAGTCAATAGCAACCTGTTGTAATTCGTGAAGGTTTAAATCTCTCATATCTGGAGGTATTGGATTTCCGTAGTTCCATTCTTTTCCAAGGGATTTCAATTCTTTTCTAGTTGGCTTCCAGGAAAATTCTTTGTCGCGTACTTTTGCATCGTCCTTTTTCACCTATTATCGTAATTGTTACATAATTACAATACGATATAATTTCTAAGTTCAATGTTGTGAATTTAATTCGATAATCATTTGAGAATTGTCGTTAATCCTGTATAATTGGAAATAAAGTATCGTATTATTTTTACTATTCGAACCTTCTCTGGTTTGATTTTAAATTCAGGGCAATTCTCGAAAAGTCGTCGAAATTCTTCTTGAGAATTACAGGTTGCTTTGCTCAGATCAGGTAATAAGTTTGCATCCTTCTTATCTTCTTTTAGTAGGTCGTCCAACTGGAAGGCCATTATTTACATCTGCAAGCCAAGAAAAATATTCAGATCTCATTTTCCAGCACGTAAATCAGTATTCTTTTCTTATTTTATACTGTCTGTACAATCTCACTTTCTACAAAAACGAAACGAAATAAACAAAAATGTGCACAAAAACGCGATTATTTGGTTTTTGTTAAAAGATTTCTGATGCAGCAGGAGAGATTAGGCATCTCTCGGAATCCCATTCGATTTGTTTCATTAAAAGGCCCTAAAAACATATACTTATTCAGAATATAAATTTAGATTGATATATTAAATATCTTTATTTAATTATGTACTACATACGTTTTTCAAAGTAGATAATTTAGACAAAATTTCTTGTCCGCACCAGGGATTAGAATTCCCACTTTGTGATTCTTTAATATTGTCAGTATTATTAATGTGGGCATTGCTTAATCGGGTTTTATCACTTTGTTCGCATTTACTTTCGTCGATAATAATTCTTCCATTCTTATCAGTTCGTAATGGTATAATGGAGTTCAAACTATCCATCGAAAGGTCCGCGTCATAGCTGTCAAGTTTTACTTTTGGTCTGCTTAATGTTCGAATTTTCGATTTAATATTCAAGAATTTTCTTCTGTCAGGAGATGGGGATCTGCGAGAAAAGCTTATCTGATTGTTCATTACAATAATTTTTAAAGCACGAAACAGAATTATATATATACCTTGAGCGTTCGTCACTAGATTCAATTTGACGTCTCCTTAATCGCAATCTTCGTTGATAATGAGGATCCTTTTCGCTCTGTGTGCGATATCGTGTTCCCGGTCTAAGACACCATTCGAATTATTCGAATACCTTTTATTTTTCTAGCGTTATATGGAATAACCATTAATTAAATATACCTATTAGCATTCCATTGTGGTCTAGATTCAATAGCTCTTCTAGGTCGAGGTTTCAATCGGGGAAAAGTTTTCACGATAATTTCTTCTGCCGAACCAATGTTAGTAGACCTTTCAAATTAACAAATAAGTATTGAACATAACATTTAATAATACTTAGATATCCCGATCATAGTTAGAGCATCGAATATTTGCATATTTGTAAATATTCAAATATAACGAAAACAATTATAATTCGCAACGATAAATAATACGTGTTCATGCAAATGAATATACAACAAAGTAAATGTAATAGAAAAGAAAATAATAATAATAGCACAATAAAGTGTGGAAAAAATAGAATTTTAAGAAACGAAATGAAATAATAATTACCGCTTCTATTTGCAAGACAGAAGAATAATTCCTCTACGACTCTTCAAGTTTTGAAGTGATTCAATGCATCATATTACGACTCACTTTTCAATGTCCCTTTTACTAGCATTCGTTGCATCCTTGCGGTCCTTCATAGAGGTATCCTTGATGGTCAAACCCTGTACTTTCTCCGAAAAATCCTGAAGATCACTCTCTAAATCTGTCTGCGTGCCAAAGTCTCGACCGTTTGTAGCTCTGTACTTGCTTGGCGTGAGTAATCTGTTTTCTACGATTGTCGACGAAATTCTGGACGAATTTGGAATGAAATTCGAACTTCCCATATTTTGTATGAAGGTATTTAAACCTACAGATAAATTATTGGCTGAATGATTTTCCAATTTTCTCGGTGTAGGAGTTAATACCAAGTTAACCAATTGTAGATTTCCTTTATTCAACAGTTCTGAGTCTTCGAGACGACCACTCAATACGATTGCCACATCTTTACTCACAGGAACTTGAACCGATTTTATATTATTCGTATTCTGTTCTTGTTCACTCGAGACGTTATTATTCTCGCTACTGCAATCGTATGATTTATTATTATCGTTATTAATATCGTTATTTTTTTTTTCTTTATGCAATGTTTCTAACTTGTCGTGTTTATCTTTGTCATCCTCGTTATCGAAAGCTATATTTCGTTGGCTTCTTGTACTTGGACAATTTTGATCGAACTGACTTTCATTCGAATTATTTGATTCGCTGTCTATGGAGGATACGATATGATTTTCTTCGATACCTTTCTCACATTTACGTCGAACTTTCTTTTGCTCCTTTGCCAAACGTTCTGCTGCTTCTAAAACCTCACGCATAGTCTCGGCTTGTCTTAATTTAGCTGCTTCCCGTTCCTTCAGTTTTCTCTGCTCTTCCTCGAATCTAAAATGAAAACGATGAGCAATCACGATTTTATCGTAAAATCTATAAACGTACGTATAATTAATCGTAAAGGTAAACTCGATTTATTTGTACCGTTCTTTCTCTTTTTCCCTTTCTCGTTTGATTCGTTCTTCTTCCAATTGTTCTTCCTTTAGCCTTCGTTCCTTTTCTTCTTTCCTTTGCCGATCTTTTTCCTCGAGCTGCTTCTTAATCGCATTTGAAGCTCCAAAGCTTTCTGTCTTTTTGCTTCTCGCTCTTGAAGGATATCCGCATCGACAGGAATGTTTTGACCACGAAGGTAAGTCTTATTGTCCGATCCGATTGAGCCTATCGTTGAACTATCCGAACTGCTTGCACTCTCGTGATTAATAACCAGAACCTTGAGAAATATCAACGAAAGGTTACAAATTTTTCATATCGAGATCTTTGGTTTAGATCATTCGAAAGAACGAAGAATATAGTTTTCTTCTTCCTATTATTACTAAGTAATTATTGCAACTAAATTGCAAAATACTTCTGACAACCGTACTTGACTCGAATGTCCCAATCTTGACAACCAAGAGGGTGGTGGTGGATCTCCTCGTGCAGTCTCCTGACCCCAGACACTACCCCACCTTGGCCTGTTAAGCTCGCCCATTCTTCCATCAGATAATCTTCTTGATGGTGGTAATGAACTTTCAGGTGTCGTGTGGTAAGGGTTCTTCCACGTCTTTTCGGCCATCTCAGCTCCTGCTGGTTTACAACCGGGTAACAACGCTAAAATGAAATAGATTCGTATCGCATTAAATTAAATTCCAATACTTTTCAACTAGTAAGCATTATTTTTAGTTTCATTTATTTTCTTTGTAAATATTTCTAATCGATGTAAAATTAGAACTAGAGGTTTTACAAATATAGATATAACTTTTTATTGAAACCTTGCAAAAACTTACTTCCCTTCGTTGATACAGGCACGTCAACAGAGTCGCTGGCGTAACCGGAAGTCTCTCCTTCGCGTTCTTCGCCTTGCGAGCCGTAATAATTATTTTTTGTATTCTCGTAACGATCATAAGGTCGATGCAGTTTCTCAGAATGGTAATGCAATCCTTCGATCGCGAAGTCTCGCTGTTGACCCTATAAGAAATATAAGAAAGGACGAATATATCCGGAAAGGAAAAAGTTTGCGTGACAAGAAAGAGCAATTCCTTGCTTTTCATCAATCTTAAAATCGTTCCTTTAACGTGTGTGCATTAGATATGATTACTGTGCCAGTGCGAGACAGGAACGACAAACCGTAATAGGGATCTGTATCGACTTCTGTGATTTATAGCGTTGGCTGGCTATGTAAGATTGAAGCTACTGCGATCCTTTTAATTTTACTATATTTCGTTACTCCAAGGAAGACAGTTTCATAATATTTTCTCTAATATTTTTAGACCTCGAGTGTCACCGTTACTGACAATCAATTTCTTTCAAAATAATTAAATCAACCATCCTCATAGAGATATATGTTATGAAAGTGGTCTAAGTCAAATTAAAAAAGAAATGAGTTTATCAGTTATTTCGCACACATTATTTTAAACTAAATTAATAAAAAAATAAATATATATAACTTAGACCACTTTCATAATTATGGGCACATAAAAATATATATATATAATATATATATATATATATATATATACACATAGATATGTATATCAAAATTTGTTAATATGTTTGAAATCTATAATTCTTCTCGAAGCTACGTATCTTCAAGTTTATGTGAAATATGAATGCTTCGATGTT
>NW_027471297.1:0-26957 GCF_051020765.1 Lasioglossum baleicum
TCGAGAGTATAGCTACGTGTTTAGGCAAACACATTGGTGTACAATTTAGTGACCTCATCTTAAATTCATGTATGAATTAGAAGATCGGGGCTCAAACCCTGCGAGAACGATACAACATCTTTGAGATTAGAACGGCCTAGTCAATAGCTTCATACATCCTGTCATCTATACAAGTAGAACCAGGCATTTCGGGAGCAACTCCGCTGAAATGTCTTGGCAATAGACACATTAGTTCACGGTATGAATATTGAAGCAGAGCGACAAACCTTTTTAAGGCGTTACCAATTGTTATAAAGTGTAACGTATTACCGAAGGCCTTACCTTCTGCAAACCCCACCGGTTTCATCGAGAGAATAAGTTAGTGTTCAGAAAAAGAAACTGGTATTAATTTTAGTGACCGGCATCTTAACTTGATGCATGATTTAGAAGCTCGATGCTCAAACATTTCGAGAACATTACCACCATCTTTGAGTGTCAAACAGATGATTCAATAGTTTCACCTATCCTGTGATTTCGAGGGTCAAATCAGGTAATATCAAAGTAAATCCGCTGACCAGTATTGCCAATAGACACCTTAATTCCAGGTTTGAATATTAAAGTAGATCGTCAAATCGTTTGAGAACGCAACGAATTGGCATAACGACATACTATTTACCTGATACCTTACCTACCGTGAACCAAACCCGCGGTACCGAGGGTATAACTTTGTGCTGAATGAGACACATTACTTTTCAATTTAGCAGCGGGCACTCTAATTTCATGAATGGATTAGAAGATCGAGATGTAAACGGCTCGAGAACGTTCCCACCATATTTGGTACTTAAAAGGCTAAGTTAATAGCTTCACATATCCTGCGATTCCGACAATCAAACCAGGTATTCCGAGAGTAAATGCGCTTAACTGAATTGGTATTGGACACCTTCATTCACGGTTTGAAAATTAAAATAGAGCGTCAAACCATTTGGGAACGTTACCACCCTCACTGAGAGTCGAACGGATAGGTCTACAGCTTCTCCCATCCTGTGATTCCTAGCGTTAAGCCAGGTATTCCAGGAGTAAATCCGAGAGAACGGCATTGGCAATAGGTACCTTAGCATATGGTTCGAATATTAATGGTCAGGGTCAAACCCTTTCCCGAAGGTCATATCGTCCGGGACATGAACCGCTGCGTCGAGAGTAATACTTCGTGTTCACAGAAGGAATGCAGTATTCATTTCAGCGACGGGGGTTTAACTTCATATATGAATTAGAAGATCGAGTGTCAAACCCCTCGAGAACGTTAGCATATTCTGTGGGAGAAGAACGTGTGAGTCAATAGCTTCACCTATCCTGTGATTCGGAAAGTCAAGCCTGGATTTCCGGGAGTAAATTCGCTGAACAGTATTTCTAATAGACACCTTATTTCGCGGTTTGAATATTAAAGTATAGCGTGAAACCGTTTTAGAACGTTATTTCTTGGAATTGAGTCTAACTTCTTCCGACGGCCATATCTTCCGAGAAGCTAACCCGCTGTATCGGGAGTATAACTGTCTGGCCAGGGAAAGAAATTGTCATTCACATGAGGGACGGGCAGCTTAATTTAATGTAAGTATTTGAAGATCGAGGGTCAAACCGTTAGAACCATGATACTACCATCTTCGAGAGTCGAACTACCGTGTCAATAGCTTCACCTATGCTGTGATTCCGAGAGACAAACCAGGTATTCCGCGAGCAAATCCGTTCTACAATATTGACATCATACACCCTATTTCACGGTATATATATTAAACTCCAGAGGCAGACCGCTGTAGAACGGTACGTATTGGTTTTGAGGCAATCATTTTACCGATGGCCTTACCTTTCGAGACGCTAACCCGATGTTTGGTGAGTGTAATACCGTGTTCAAGGAACGAAATTAGTACCCATTCTAGTGGTGGCCACCTTAATTCCATGTACGAATTAGAATATCGAGTGTCACACCATTGGAGGACGATACCACGGTATTTGAAGCTCGCACAGCTAAGCCAGCAGTATCACCTATCCTGTGATTCCGAGAGACAAACCAGATATTCCAGGAGTCAATCTGCTGTGCAGTTTTGACATCATACACCCTATTTAACGGTATAATCATTAATGTCACAAGGTAAACCGTCGTAGAACGTTACGAATTGGTTAAAAATCAAACCTTTTGCCGATGGCTTTACCATCCGAGAAGATAGCACGTCGCATGGAGATTATAACTTTGTTTTCAGCGAAAGGAATTACTGTACATCTTAGCAGTCTGACGCCTTATTTTCATGTATGTACAGAAAAATCGACAGTAAAACCGCTCGATGTAGATCCCACCTTCTTTGTGAGTCGATCGGCTAGGTTTACAACTTCACCATCTCTGCTTTTCCAATAGGCAAACCAGTTGTGCTGGGAGTCAATTCGCTGTATGCTGTTGGTAATGGACACCTTAACTATCGGTTTGAATTCTAAAGTAGAGCGTCAAACCGTTTGAGAGCATTGCCAATTGGTATAAAATCAAACACTTTACCGATGGTATTACTTTCGGAGAAGCAAACTCGCCGATTGGAGGGTATAACTTCGTGGGTAGAGAAAGAGCTTAAGTTATTTACATTTCAGTGACAGGCATCCTATCTTCCAGCATGAACTAGAAGATCGAGGGTTGTACCGATCCAGGTCGTTACCACCTTGTGTTAACGGCGGACGACTAAGTCTATTGCTTCACTTGTTCTGTGATTCCCAGAATCAAATCAGGTAATCCGGCTGTAAGACCGCTGAAGTTTATTGGCAACTGACACTTTAATTCACGGTATGAATATTAATGTAGGGTGTCAAACTGACGGAGAACATTACCAATGCGCATAATGTCAAACCTTTTGCGGAATACCACACCTTACGAGAACCAAGCCCGCAGTAGCGAGAGTTGCGCTTAATGTGCACGGAAACAAATTAGTCGTCATTTTAACGGACAAGCGGCGCATGTTTGTGTATAAATATCAATATCGAGGGTCAAAGCGTTTTAGATCGTTGCCAATTGGTATGAACTCAAACATTTTACCGATGACCCTACCTTCGGAGAAGCTAACTCGCTGTATCGAAAGCATAACTGCATGGGCAGAGAAACAAGTTGGTATTCATATGAAGTACGGGCAGCTTAATTTGATGTATGTATTTGAAGATCGATTGTCAAAACGTCTGAGCAGGATACCACCATCTTCGAGAGTCGATTGGCCATGTCAATATCTTCGCCTATCCTGCGTTTCCCAGAGACATACCAGCTACTCTTGGTGCATATCCCCAGAACAGTCTTGGCAATAGGCACCTTAATTCGCGGTTTGAATATTAAAGCGGAATGTCAATCCGTTGTAGATCATTATTTATTCTTATAGAGTCAAACATTTTACCGATAGCCCTACCTACGAAGAAGCTATCCCGCCATATCGGAAGTACAAAATCGAGAAAAGGGATAGAAATTAGTAATCATTTCAGTGACGGGCACCTGGAGTTCATGTATGAATTAGAAGGTCCAGGGTGAAACCGTTCGAAAGCGTTGTCACCTTCTTTTCAGAATGAATGGCTAAGTAAATAGCTACACCTACCCTGTGATTCCGAAAGTCCAATCAGGTATTCCGCTAGAAGATCTGCATTTCAGTGTGGGCAATAGGCACCCTATTTCACGATATAAATATTAAAGTAAATAGTCAATCCGTTGTAGCGCATTATCTATTGATGGAGTGTAAAAGTTTTAAAGGAAGTCCGTACCGTCCGAGAAGCAATCCCTCTGTATGACGAGTATAGCTACGTACTCAGGCAAGCAAATTCATACACATTTTAGTGACGTGAACCTTAATTTCATGCATGAATTAGAAGATCGAGCTGTCAAACCGTTGGAGAACATCACAGCCTTCTTTGAGAGTCGAACGGCTAAGTATATAGCTTAATTTATCCTATGGTTCCGCGAAACAAACCAGGTATTCCTAGGGCGAATCCGCTCATGGGTTTTGTCAATCGATACCTTAACTTGTGGAGTGGTTATTAGAATAGGGCGACGCACCGTGTGTGAATGTTTCTTATTCCTCCAAATCCAAATGTTTTACCGAATGCCTTAACGTCTGAGAAGCTAACCCCCCGTATCGAGAATATAACTATGTGACCAGGGAAACACATTAGTATTCATTTCAGTGACGGGCACCATAAGCTCATGTATAACTTAGAAGATCGATGGTCTGTCCTTTCGAGAACGTTGCCACCTTCTATTAGTGACGAACGGCTAAGTCAATAGTATCCTGCGATTCCGAGAGTCAAACCAGGCGTTCTTGGAGGAAATCCGCTGAACTGTATTGCCAATAGGCACCTCAATTCACGGTTTGATTAAAAAGATAATGCGTCAAACCGTTTGTGAGCATTGCCAATTGGTATAAACTCAACACTTTCCAGATAGCCTTAACGTCCGAGAAGCAAACCTGACGTATCGAGATTATAGATACGCGTCTAGCGAAACACGTTAGTATACAATTTAGTGACGGCGCCTTGACTACTTGTATGAATTAGAAGATCGAGGGTCAAACCGTTCTAGAACTTTTCCACCTCCTGTGAGAGGCGAAGGGATAAGTAAATAGCCTCACCTAAGCAGCGGTTCGGAGAATCAGACCAGGTACTCCGGGGGGAAGTCCGCTAAAGTGTTTTGGCAACAATCACCTTCATTCTGGGCTTGAATATTATTGTAGAGCGTCAAGTCATTTGAGCGCCTTACCAATTGCTATAAAAGTCAAACGTTTCATCAATGGCCTTACCTTGCGCGAACCAATCCCACTGAGTCAAGGGTATAACTTCGTATTCGGAGAAACGAATGCGTGCTCAATTCAGTGACGGGCACCTTACTTTATATCACGTATGAATTAGAAGGTCGAGGGCCTAAACGTTTAAAAACGTTAGCACCTTCTTAGAGAGACGAACGGCTAGATGTGTAGCTACACCTGTCCTGTGATACCCAGGATCAGATTAGGTATTCCTGGACCCAATATACAGTGCCGTATAGCCGATGAACAGGTTAATTTACGGTATGAATATTAAAGTGGGGCGTTAATCCTTTGTCGAACGTTACCCACTGATATAGTGTGAAACCCATACAGAGGGTCTTAACTTCCTGAACCCTAACCCGTTGTAGAGAGAGTGTTCCTAAGTGCCCATGGAAGCAAATTTGAAGATATTTTAGCAGACGCAGACCTTATTTTTATGACTGACTAACATAGTCGAGAGTCAGACAGATCGAGAACGTAACCGCCTTTACTTAGAATCGCACTGCTAAGTCAATAGCATCACCTATACTGTGATTCCGACTGCAAAAACCAGGTATGGCGGGAGTATATCCGCCGTATGGTATTGGCATTAGACACTGTATTTGACGGTGTAGATACTAAACTACAGAATCAATCCGCTGTAGAACGTTACCACATTTTTTCAGAGTCGAACGGCTGAGTCATCGGCATCACCCAAAGTTGTTACTCCAAGCGTAATGCCTGGTATTCCAGGAGTAAATCCGCTGAGCAGTATTGGCAGTAGACACCTTATTTCACAGTTTGAATATTAAAATACAGCGTAAATATGTTTGTGAACGGTACCAATTGCTTTGAAATGAAGCGCTTTGCCCAAGACCTTACCACCCGAAAAAATAATCCGCTATATATAGAGTATATCTTCATGGTCAGAGAAAGAAATTGTTGATCAATTCTGTGATGGGTGTCTTAATTTCATGTGTGAATTAGAAGATCGAGAGTCAATCCGTTCGAGGACGTTACTACCTTCGGTCAGAGTCCAACGGCTGTGTCAATAACTTCACGCTTCTAGTGATTTGGAGTGTCAATGCTGGTACTCCGGGAGTAAATGCGCTGTACCGGATTGGCAAGAATCACCTTAATTCATGGTATGACAAATAAAGTACGTATACACACCACTGTAGACCATTACATATTGGCATCGAGTCAGACTATTTACCGCCGGCCTTACCTTCCGAGTATCTATCCCACTGTTTCTAGAGTGTATTGTCGTGATCAGAGGAACAAATAGGTAAATATTTTAGTGACGGTCACCATAATTTCATGTACGAAGTCGATGATCGGGGGTCAAACCGTTCGAGAACGTTATCACACTCCTTGTGGTTCGAACAGCTACGACAATAGCTTCACCTTCCCTGCTACTCCGATATGCAAACCAGGTGTGCCGGTAGTCAGTCCGCTGTACACTATTGGTAGTAAACTCCTCGACTCGCGGTATGAATATTAAAGTAGAGCGTCAAACCGTTCAAGAACGTTACCACCTTGTGTGACAGGCGAACGGCTGCGTCAAAAGCTTCACCTATCCTGCGATTCCGAGAATCAAACCAAGTATTCCGGGAGTCAATCCGCTGAATTGAATTAGCAATAGATACATTAATTTACGGCTCGTATATTAATGTACAGAGTGCAAACGTTGTGGAACGTTCCGTATTGGAATGTACTCGAGTATTTTACCGAAGGCCATAGTATCCCAGAAGATAACCCTCTGCTTCGAGATTACATCTTCGCATTCAGAGAAGCAAACTTGCATACATTTCAGTGACGGGCGCATTAATATCATGTATGAATTAGAAGATTGAGGGTCAATCCATTTATGAACGTTACAACCACCTTTGGGTGTCGAACTGCTGAGTCAAGTGCTTCACGTATGGTTCTGACTCCAAGAGTCAAGCCTGGTATTCCAGGAGTAAATCAGCTGAGCAGTGCTGACAATTGGAAACACAATTCGCCGATTAAGCTATTTAAATCGAGCGTCACACCTAGTGAGAACGTTGCCAACTACTATATCGTTAAACCATTTACCGAAAACCTTACACTCCGAAAAAATAAGCCACAGTATTGAGGGTATACCATCGTGTTCAGAGGAACGAATTAGTAAACATTTTAGTAACGCTCACCTTACTTTCATGTATGAATGGAAAGATCGAGAGTCAAACCGACCAACAACAATCGCACCATATTTGAGCGCAGAACTGCTACGCAAACAGCTGTACCTATCCTGTAATGCTGAGGGACAGGCCAGGACTTCCTGGAGTCAATCCGCTGTACACAATCTTCAATGGACACGTTAATTTTCGGTTTTAATATTAATGTGGAGCACCAAACCGTTGAAAACTTTACCAGTTGGTATGAAGTGAAGCGATTTATCAAATAACTAACCCTGCAAGAATCTAACCCTCTGTATCGATAGTCTAAATTGGTGTTCAGAGAAACAAGCTATTATTTCTTATCGTGCTGGGCATCTTAATTGCATGTATGAATAAGAATATCGGGAGTCAAACCGTTGAAGAACGTTACCGCTTTGTTTGAATGTCGAACGGCTGACTCAATTGCTTCAGCTATCCTGCGATTCCGAGAGCCATACCTGGTTTCACAAATGATCATCCGCTCAACAGTATTGGCAATGGATACCTTATTTCACAGTTTGTATATCTATTTATAGCGTCACGCCGTTTGAGATCGTAACTAATCTGTAGATCGATCATACTCCGTACCGGACACATTATATTCCGAGAACATATCCACCTGTATCGTCGGTAGATCTTCGGGTTCGCAGAAACAAATTGCTATTAATTGTAGCGACGGGCACCATCATTTCATGCATGAATAAGAAGATCGAAAGGCAAACCGTTCGACAATGTTATCACCTTCTTTGAAAGTCGCACATCTATGTCACTAGCTGCAGCTATCGTGTGATTCCGAAAGGCAAATCAGGTATTATAGGTGCAAATTCGCTGACGCGTATTGGCAAAAAACACCTCAACTCACTGCATGAAATTAAAGTACAGAATAAAACCGCAGGAGATCGTTACCAGTTGATATAACGTCATGCTCCACAGCACATACCCTACCTTGCGAGAACATAACCCGGTGTATCGTGGGTATAACTTCGGAGCAGGGGAACAAATTAGTAGAAGTTTTAGCAGACGGACACCTTAACCTCACGTATGAATTAGAAGATCTGGCATCAAACTATTCGATATCGTTACCACCTCCTTTGAGGTTCGAGCGGCTGAGTCAAGAGCATCACTTCTTCTGTCATTATGAGAGTCAAGCCAGGTATTCCAAGAGAAAATGATCTGATCAGCGGTAGCAATAAACGTGTTTAATCAAACGGTTTGAGTATTATGGTAGACAGTCAAACCGACGGTGGACTGTTCCAATTTGTATATGATTAATCTTCTAACGGAAGGCCTTACTGTCCGTGCACCTGATCCGCTGTATCGAGAGTATTACTTCGTAATCAGAGATGCAAACTAGCTTTCAATTTAGTGACGGGCACACTAATTTCTAGTATGAAATAGAAAACCGAATGTCAAACCATTCCAGAACGTCAACACCTACTTTGATAGTCCAAGGGCTAAGTCGATGGTATCACCTATCCAGTGATTCCGAGAGCAGGTAATCCGTGACAAAACTCGCTACCCATTATCGGCACTAGACACGCTTCTTCACGGTATGAATTTTAATGTAGAGAGTCCAACAGTCGGTGAACGTTACCAAATGGAATATGGTCAAATTTCTTACGGAAATCCTTACCATCCGCGGACCTATCGCTCTAAATCGCGCGTGTAACTTCGTGATTCAAGAAGTAAAATAGTATCCATTTTTTTGACGAGCAACATAATTTCCTGTATGAATCAGAAGGTCTAGCATCAAACCGTTCGCGAACGACACCATCCTCCCTGAGATTCGAAAGTGGAGGTCAATAGCTTCACCTATTCTGTGATTCCCGCTGTCAAATAAGGTTTTCCGGGAGTAAATCTTCTCCACAGTATTGGCTTTAGACACTCTGTTTCACGGTATAAATATTTAACTACAGAGTCCAGCCGTTGTAGAACGTTACCTGTTCGTATAGAGTAAAACTTTTTACCGAAGGCCTTACCTGCCGAGAAGCTAACCCGCTGTATCGAGAGTATATCATCCTGTTCATTGGAACAAATTAAAATAGATTTTAATGACTGGCACCAAAACTTCATATATTAATTATAATATCGGGAGTCAAACCGATAGAGAACGTTACCACCTCCTTTGAGGAACGATCGGTTATGTCAATAGCTTCACTTGCCCTGTCATACCGATAGTCAAACCTGGCATTCCGAGAGTCAATCGGCTGTCGAGTATTGGCAGTGGACACCTTAATATGCGGTATGAAAATTGAAGCAGGCCGTCAAGTCGATGTGGACAATTAGCTATTGGAGCAGATTCAAATTTTACACAAAAAACGTTACCTTCCGTGAACCTAACTCGCAGTATCGGGAGTATAGCAACGTGTTCACTAAAACAAAATGAGTATTCATTTCAGTGACGAGCATCTTAACCTGATGTCCGAATTAAACCCCTCGAGACTGTTACCACATTCTGTCAGGCACGAACGGCTAAGTAGAATGCCTCACATATCTAGTTGATTCGGAGAGACAAACCCGGTATTGTTGGAGTAAAGCCGCTGAACAGTATTTCCAATAGACACCTTAAGTTGCGGTTTGAATAAAAAAGTAAATCGTCAAACCGTTTTAGATCATAGCCAATTGGTATAAGGTCAAACGTTTTACCGAAGGCATTGTCATCCGCGTTCCTCAGCGCCATAATCTAGAATATACGTTCGTGTTTAGAGAAAGAAATTGTATTCGTTTCAATGACAGGCACCTTAACTTCATGTATGAATTAGAAGATCGGGGATCGAATCCCTCGAGAACTTTACCACCTTCTGTGAGAGGCGTCAGCCTAAGTCAATAGCTTCACCCATTCTGCGATTCCTAGAGCTAAGCCAGACATTCCAGGAGTAATTCCGCGGTACAATATTGGCAGTGGATACCATACTTCACTGTATGAGTATTGCCGGATCGAAATGCGCCGTACGGTATTGCCAATAAGCACCATAATTCACGGTTTGAATAAAAAAGTAAAGCGTCAAACCGCTTGAAAGCAATGCCAATTAGTATAAAGTCGAACACTGTACCGATTACCTTAACGTCCGAGGAGCTAACCAGCCGTGTCGAGAGTATAGCTACGTGCATAGGGAAACACATTAATATACAATTTAGTCACGGCACCTTAAATTCATGCATGAGTAACAAGTTCGAGGTTCAAGTCGCTCGAGAACGATACCACCTTCTCTGAGAGGCGAACGGCTAAGTCAATAGCTTGACCCATCCTGCGATTCCTAGAGTCAAACCAAGTATACCGGGTGTAAATCCGCGGAACAGTTATAGTCACAGATAACTTAATTTACGGTTTGAGTATTAAAGTGGAACATGAATACGCTTGTGAAATTTACCAGTATGTTTGAAGTCAAAACTTCTGACGAAGGCAGTAACTTCCGAGAAACTATCCCACTGTATCGAGAGTATACCTTCATGGTCAGAGAAGCATAATAGTTTAAATTTTAGTGTCGGGCAACTTAATTTCGTCCATCAATCAGAAGGTCGAGGGTCAAACGCTGCGATAACGTTATTAACATCTTTCAATGGCATACGGCTAAGTCAATAGCTTCAACTATGCTTGGATTCCGAGAGTCAAACGAGGTATTCCGGTAGTAAATACGCAGCACAGAATTGCAATAGACAACTTAATTCTTGGTTTTAATATTTAAGTAGAGCGTCAATCCGTTGTAGAACATTACCTATTCGTGTAGGGTTAAACATCTTACAGAATGCCTTACCCTCCTAAAAACTTATCAGCTCTAGCGGGAATATGACACCATGTCCAGTGGTAGGAAGTAGTATACATTTTAGTGACGGCGCCCTTAATTTCATGTGTGAATTCGAAGATCTAGTGTCAAGCCACGCGAGGACGTTATCACCTTCTTTGATATTCCAAAGGTTATGTCGATTACTTCACCTACCCACACGCCCCGAGAGACAAATCTGCTACTCGGAGGTAAATCTGCTGATGAGAATTGGCAACACACACATTCATTCACAGTATGAATACTAAAACAGACCGTCAACCCGTTGTAGATCGCTACCCACTGGTGGAAATAAAAACTTTACACCGAAGCATTAACATCCGAGAAGCTGGCACGCCGTATCGAGAGTACAACTTCATGTCCAGAGAGAGACATTAGTATACACTTTAGTGATGGGCATCACAATTTCATGTAAGAATTACAAAACCGGGTGCCAAACCAATCGAGAACGTGCCCACCACGTTTAATGTCGCACTGTTAAGTCAACAGCTTTACCGTTCCTTTGATGCGAATTTTCAAACAAATTTCTATACATTTTAGTGATCAGCACATTAATTTCATGTATGACTTAGTAGGCTGAGGGTCAGTCCGAACAGAAACGTAACCACTGTCTTTGTGAGTCGTACTTCTGAGTCAATAGCTTCTCCAATCATGTAGTTCCGAGAGGCAAGTCTGGTACACGGGAGTTAATCGGCAGAGGAGAATTAGCAATGGACACTTTAATTCACTGCATGAATATCAAGGCAGACCGCCAACGCATTATAGAACGTTAACAATTTGCTTATAGTCATTGCAATTACCTTCGGCCTTACCTTCCAAGAAGCCAGACCACCTGCATCGCGGGAATAACAATGTATTCAGAGGAACAAATTACTGTGCATTTTAGTGAAGGGCTCATTAATTTCATGTATGAATAAGAAGATCGAGGCTGAAGCGTTTGGAGAATGTTACCACCTTTCTTCAGAGTCGCACAAGTAAGTCAATAGCTTCACCTATCCTATGATAGCGAGAGTCAAAGCTAGGTATTGCGTGATCAGATACACTGAACAGAATTAGAAATAGACACATTAATTCACTGAAAGAACATTCCGGATGGGAACCAAACAGTTGGACACAATTACCAAATGGTATAAAGTCATTCCTTTTACCCAATACTTTACCTTCCGAGAACACAAGCCGCTGTATCGAGAGTATAACTTCGAGTTCGAAGAAAACATTGGTATATATTTTAGTGGCAGCCACCTTAATTACATGTATGAATTGGTAGATCGAGGGCAAACTGTTCCAGAACGTTACCACCATCTTTGGGAGTCGTACAGCTATGTCACTATCTTCACTTACGCCATGATTCGGCGAATCAAACCGTGTATTCAGGGATTACCCCCGCTGAAGAGTATAGGCAATAGACACCATAATTAACGGTATCAATATTAAAGCAGACGGGCAAAGAGTTATAGAACATTACCTTTTCGTACAGAGTCAAACCGTTTACGGATAGACTTACCTTCGGAGAAGGTAACCTGCTGTTTCGTGAGTATAACTTCGCGTGCAGAGAACGAAATTGTTATTCCTTTCAGTAAATGGCACCTTAACTTCTTGTATCAATTAGACGATTTAGCGCCGAACCGTGCGGGAACGTTTCGCACTCTTTGAGATTCGAACTGATAAGTCAATAGTTTCACATGTCCGTTGATTTCCAGGGTCAAACCAGGTAATCCGGTATTAAATGCGCTGTGCAGTATTTACAACTGATACATTAATTCACTGATTGGATATTAAAATGTAACGTCACCCCGTGAGAGATCGGTACCAATTGCTATATAGTCAAACGTGTCGTCTTACCGAAGTCCTTATCCTCCAAAACGTTATCCCACCGTACCGAGAGTATAAATTCGTGTTCAGAGAATCGCAGTACTATACATTATAGTGATTTCACATTATTTTCATGTATGAATAAAATAATCTGGATTCAAATCCTTCGAGAACATTCCCACCGCCTTGGGAGTCGAACGGCCAAGTCAATAGCTGCACCTACCCTGTGATTCAGATAGCCAAATCAGCTATACCGGGAGTAAATCCGCTGTTCAGTATTGGCAATAGGCACCTTCATTCAGGGTACGAATATTAAAGTAGAAGGTCAATCCGTCGGAGAACATTTTCAATTTGAATAGTGTCATTCTTTTTGCTGAAGACGATACCTTCCTAGAACCTAACGCGCCTTAGCGAGTGTCATGCTTAGTACTCACCGAACCAAATTAGTAGACATTATAGCAGAGGCATACCTTATTTTGATATATGAATTAGAAGATCTAGTGTCAAACCGTTCGATATCGTTGCCACCATCTTTCAGAGTCGAACGGCTGAGTTAATAGCTTCACC
Source organism: Lasioglossum baleicum (assembly GCF_051020765.1). Lineage (NCBI taxonomy): Eukaryota > Metazoa > Arthropoda > Insecta > Hymenoptera > Halictidae > Lasioglossum > Lasioglossum baleicum. The sequence goes on from NW_027471297.1 coordinate 13,111, forward strand.
AGTAATTGCGATTCCGGGAGTCAAACTTTGTATTCTCGGAGTAAATCTGCTGAACAGTATGGGCAATAGACACCGCAATTGACGGTTTGAATATTAATGAAGGTCGTCATACTGTTTGAGAGCCGTGCCAATAGATATAAATTCATACACTTTACCGAGGCCTTACCTTCAGCGAACCTCTCCTGCTTCATTGAGATTATAAGTTCGGGTTTAGTGAAAATCATTTAGTATTCATTTCACTGACGGGCACCTTACCTTCATGTACAAATTAGAGGATCTAGAGTCAGACCATTTGGGAACGATACCACCCTATTTCAGTCTTGATCGGCTGAGTCAATATCTTCACCTTTTCTTGTGATTCCGACAGACCTTATTTAACGGTTAGAATATTAAAGCAGACAGTCAATCCGTGGTAGAACGTTACATATTGCTATAAAGTCCAACGTTTTACTGCGGACTTTACCTTCGCGTTCCTCATCCACTTCATGGAGAATATATCCTCGTGGTCACAGACAGAAATTAGTATTCTTTCAGAGACGGGCATCTTAACTTCATGTATGAAACTGAAGATCGAAAACCGTTCGAAAACGTTAGCAACTATTTGAGAGTCGAACAGGCATGTCAATGACTCCACCCATCCTGTGATGCCGAGAGCCAAACCACGTATTTCTGGAGTAATTCCACTGGACAGTTTTCGCAATGGACGCCTTAATTCAATGTGTGAATATTATATCAGACAGTCAAGCAGTTGTAGAGCGTTACATATTGGAATAGAGTCAAACATTTTACCGGTAGCGCAACCTTCGGTGATGGATTCCTGCAGAACCGTGGTATAACTTCGAGTTCAGAGGAGGAAATTAGTAAACAATTTTGTGACGAGCTCCTTAACTTCACTATGTATAAGAAGATCGCGGATCAATCCGCTCAAGAATATTGCAATCTTGTGTGAGAGACGAACGGCCAACTCAATAGTTTCACCGATCCATGTATTCGGATATTCAATCCAGGTAATCCTGGGGTAAATCCGCTGAATAACTGCCAATAGACACTTTAATTCCCTGTTTGAATAGAGTAGTAAAGCTTCAACCGTCAAACCTATACCGTTCAGCGCATTTACTCCAGGAATATCTGAATTGCCTATCGGAGTCAAGGGATAGGTGCAGCTATTGACTTAGAACTGTGACATTCAAGAAAGGTGATAATGTTCTCGAACGGTTTGACCACCGATCTTCTCATTCATACACGACATTAAGATGCCCGTCACTAAAATGTCTACTAATTCGATTCGCTAAACAGTATGTCGTTAAGCCAATTCATAACATTCACAAACGGTTTTACTTTCTACTTTAATATTCACACCGTAAATTATGGTGACTATTGTCAATACCGATCAGCGGATTTCCTCCTGGGATACCAGGGTTGACTCTACGGAATCACTGGGTTGGTGAAGCGATTGACTTAGCCGTTCTATTCTCAAAGAAGGTGGTAACGGACTCGAACGGTTTGACCCTCGATATTCTAATTCGTACATGAATTTAAGGTGGCATCACTGAAATGTATTCTAATTTGTTTCTCTAAACACGAAGTAATACTCTCGATATGGCGGCTTAGATTCTCGCACCGTAAGGATTTCTCGCTAACGTTTGACTTAATAGCAATTGGAAACGTTCTTATACGGAGTGACGCTCTATTTTGATTTTCAAAGCGTGAGATATGGTTTCCACTGCCAATTGTCTTCAGTCGATATACTCCGGGTACACCTAGTGTGACTCTCAGAACCACAGGATAGGAGAAGCTATTGTGATATATGGGCGAATTCACGAAGAAGAACGTTATCGAACGGTCTCGCCCTCGATTTTCTAATCCATAAATGAATATATGGTGCCCTTCACTGCTGTGTATTCTGATTCGTATCTATGTATACGAAGTAATACTCTACAAATCTCGGGTTAAGTACTCGGAGGGTAATGTTTTCCGTAAACCATTTGACACCATCCCGATATGTAACGGTCTACAAATATTTGACTCTGTACTTCAATATGCTAACCGTGAACTAAGGTGTCCATTGCCAATAGTATACAGAGGATAGGCTACCGGAATACCTTTGACACTCCGAATCACAGGATAGGTGAAGCTATTGACTTAGCCGTTCGCCTGTCACAGATGGTGGAAACATTCTCGAGTGGTTTGTTTCTCGATTGTTCTATTCACTCATGAAAACATGGTGTCTGTCTTCATAAATTGTCTACTAATTTGATTCCGTGATCACTAAGCATGGCACTCGCAACAACTGGTTAGGTTCTTCGATGGCAAGGTATACGGTAGAAGTTTGATTTTATACCATTTGGCAATATTCTCCGAAGGATTGACCTCCTACTTTAATATTCAAACCGTGACTGTGGTGTCTATTGCCATTACTGTCCAGCGTATTTACTCTAGGAGAACCTGGTATGACTCCCGGAAACACAGGATATGTGACGCTATTGACTTAGCAGTGCGAATCTAACAGAGATTTGTAAAGTTCTGAACCAGCATGCATATCGGTCTTATTCATACAAGGAAAGATGGCGCCCGTCACTAAAAGGAATGAACGGTTGTTTGCTTCTTCACGAATTTAGGCAATTGATACCGTAGGTTAGGGTATCGGATGGTAAGGTCCTCGGTACAACGTTTGACTTTATACCAACTGATAACATTCTCAAGCCGATTCACGCTCTGCTTTAATATTCAAACCGTGAATTAAGGTGTCTATTGCTAATACGATTCAGCGGCGATACTCCTGGAATACCTGGCTTGACTCTCGGAATCATAGGATATCATGGTTTCGACTCCCAAAGAAGGTGGGACCATTCTCTAACGGTTTAACTCTCGATTTTTATGTTTATACATGAAAATATGCTGTACGACTGCAAAAATGACTACTGATTTGTTTCCGCGACCTACAAGTAATGCACTTGCTACAGTGGTTTATGATCCCTTAAGATACGGTATTCGGTAAGAATACGGACTTTATACGAATAGGTAAACTTCTCCGACGGTTTGACTCCATATTTTAATATTCATACCGTGAATTAATGTGTATGTTGCAAACCGATCAGCGGATTTTCTCACGGAAAACTTCGTTTTCCTCTCGCAAACACGGGACAGGCGAAGCTATTGACTTGGACGTTCGATTCTGAAAGATGGTGGTAATTTTCTCGATCGGTCTGGCCCTCGAACTTTTAATAAGTGCATGAAATTATGGTGCTCGTTACTAAAATGTATATTCGTTCGTACCGCAGAACACGGTGTTATAGTCCCGATACAGTGGATCCGTCTTTTGAAGGGTAATGCATTCTGCAAGAAGTTTAACCCTACACGAATATGTAGTGTTCCAGAACGGCTTGACGGCCTGGTTTAATATTCAAACCGTGAATTAAGGAACCTATTGCCCGTAGTGTTCAGCGGATATATTTGCGAAATACCTGGCTTGCCGCTCCGAATCACATGATACGTCAAGCTATTGACTGAGCCGCTCGACTTTCAAGGAGTATGCTTTCGTTCTCGAATGGGTTGACCATCGACCTTCCAGATTATACATGAAGTTAAGGTGCCCGTCACAGCAATGAACACTAGTTTCTACCTGTGAACACGAAGTTATCCCCTCGATAAAGCCGGTGAATTTCGCGGAAGGTAAAGCCTTCGATAAATCGTTTGACCTTATACCTAATCGTAACAATCTAAAACGGTTTGACGCTCTACTTTAATATTCAAACCGTGAATGAACGTGTAAATTGCCAATACGGTTCAGCGGGTTTACTCCCGGAATACATTGTTTGACTCTCGGAATCGCAGGATAGGTGCAGCTATTGATAGAGCTGTGCGATTCTCTATGATGGTGATAACGTTCTGGAACGGTTTGTCACCCGATTTCCAATTCGTACATGAAATTAATGTGCTAGCCAGTAAAATGTATACTAATATCTTCCTCTGAACACGCAGTTATGCTCTCGGTAGAGCGGGATAGCTACTCTGAATGTAACGCTGTCGGTAAAATGTTTGCATCTCTACCAGTGGGTAACCATCGACAACGGGTTGGCGGCCTGCTTTGATATTCATTTCGCGAGTAGTGGTGCCTATTGTGAATAAGCTTCAGCCGATTTACTCGTTAAATGCCAAGGTTGTCTCTCGGAATCACAGGATATTTGAAGCAATTGCCTCAGCCGTTCGTCTCTCACAGAATGTCGTAACGATCTCGAACGGTATGACCGCAGATCTTCCAATTCATATAGGGTATTAAGGTGACCATCGCTAAAATGGATAATACTTGCCTTCTCATGCCGCGAAGTTATACTCTCAATACAGCGAGTCAGCTTCTCGAAAGGTCCGCCCTTCCGAGAAAAGTTAGACCCTATACCAATAGCTAGCGTTGCACATCTGTGTGATACTATACTTTATTATTTGCAGCGGGAAGTAGAGTTTTTTATGCCGATACTCTACAGCAGTTTTACTCCCAGAAATGTTTGACTATCGGAACCACACGATATTTGAAGCATTTGACATAACCGTTCGACTCTCAAAAAGGTCGTAACTTTCTGAAACTGACTGTCACTTGATTTTGATATTTATTCGTTAGATTGTGGAGTCTGTGTACACGTTTGTAGACTAATTTGATTCCGTGAATAATAACCTAGGCACATGGCACAGGGGGTTAGGTTCATGGAGGATAAGGTCTTCGGTAAAACGTTTGACTTTATAAAATTGGTATTGTTCTCAAACGGTTTCACGCTCTATTTTACTATACAAACCGTGAATGAATGTGTGTATTGACCAAAGCCTTCTCTGCGGACTTTCTCCCGAAATACCTTGTTTCACTCTCGAAATCAGAAGATAGGTGATGGTTTTGACTAGGCCGCTCGATTCCAACGAAGGTGGTAACCTTCTCGAACGGTTTGACACTCGACCTTCAAATGCATTCGTGAAATTAATCTGCCAGTCAATGAAACTTACACTAATTTGATCCACTGAGCACTGGTGCAAATGTGTGACGCTCTCATATGGTTTGGCTCTCTGCGTAATTATACAAGCCGTGAAATGAAGTGTCAAATGCCAATACTTTTCGACCAATTTTCCCCGAAATACCTTCTCTGTCATTCGGAATCACAGAGTGGGTGTATTTATTGGCATAACCATTCCACCCTCAAAGGCTATGGTAACGTTCCGAACCAGGTTGCCTCTCGATCTTCTAATTCATGCATGAAATTAGGGTGCCCGTCACTAAAACGAATACAAATTTTCGTCTGTAAATACGTAGTTATACCCTCTATACACAGGGTTTGTTTCTCGGAATGTAAGGCCTTGCGAGAAAGCACGACACAATAACAATCGGCAATGTTTTACAAAGGTTTGAGGCTCTACTGTAATATTCATACCGTGAATGGACGTGTCCATTGGTGATACTGCACTGTGGATCGACTTCCGGAATACCTGGTCTGTCCCTCGGAACTGCATCACAGTTCTAGCTACTGACAAAGCCGCTCAACTCTCAATGAAGGTGGTAATGTTCGCAAACGTATGGACATTCGATTTTCCAATTCAAACGTGAAACTAATCTTCCCGTCCTTAAAATGTATACTCATTTGTTTCACCGAATACGAAGTTATATCCTCGATACAGCGGGTTCGGTTCGCGGAAAGTAATGTCTCCGGTAATAAGTTTGTCGTCATACCAATCGGTAAAGTTCTCCTACGGTTTGCCTCGCTACTTTAATATTCATACCGCAAATTAAGGTGTCTATTGGCAATACTGTTCAACGGATGTTCTACCGGAATATATGATATGTCTCTGGAAATCACAAGAAGGGAGAAGCTACTGCCATAACCATGCTACTGTCAGAAGAGGTTGGTACGTTCTCGGATGATTGGATCCTCCACCTTCCTATTGATACATGCAATTAAAGTGTCCGTCTGCTAATGTGTCTGCTAATTTCATTCCTTGAACACAAAGCGAGACACTCGCTACACCGGGTTAGGTTCACGGAAGGTATGGTATTCGATGCTAGGAATGGCTTTATACGCTTTGGTTATGTTCTCCGTCGGTTTGACTCTCTACATTAATATTCATACCCTGATTTAAGGTGTCAACTACTAATGATGTACAGCGTATATAGTCCCGGGATACCTGGTTTGACTCTCGAGATAGCAGGATAGGTGTCGCTTATGACTTAGCTTTTCGACTCCCAAAGACGGTGCTAACGTACTCGAACGGTTTGGTCCTCGATCCTCGGATTCATGGATGAAATTATGGTGCCCGTTAATAACATTTATGCCATTTTGCTTCTCTGAACACGATGACATACTCTCGACACAGCGGGTTAGCTTCTCGGAACGCACGGCTTTCGGTGAAGGGATAGACCCTATACAAATAAGTAACTTTGTACTACTGTTGACTTTGTACTATAATACTTATAGTGGGATGTAGGGTTTCTAATGCAAATACAGTACTGCGGATTTGCTTCAGGAATACGTGGTATGACTCACTGATTCTCAGGATAGGTGAAGTTATTGACTTAGCCGTTCGTGTCTCATACGTGGTGGTAACGTTCTCGATCGGTTTGGCCCCCTGTCTTGTACTTTATACAAGAAGTTAACGTACCCTCAACTAAAATGTATACAGATTTCATCCTCTGAACAAGAAGTTATACCCTCGATACAATGCTTTATGCTTCAAAGGGTAAGAGATTCAGTTAAACGTTTGACTTTCTTCCAAATGGCAACGTTCTCAATCAGATTAGCTGTGAACTTTAATATTTATACCGTGAAATAGGGTGTCCGATGCCAATAGCTTTGAGTGGAATTACTCGCAGAATACATGGTTTGACTGTCCGAATCACAGGATAGGTGAAGCTATTAACTTAGCCGTTCGTCTCTGACAGAAGGTGGCATCGTTCTCGAACGGTTTGACCCTCGACCTTCTCAGTCATGCATGAACTTTCGGTGACGTCACGAAACAGTAGACTAAAGTGTTTCCATTAACACGTAGCTATACCTTCGAAACAGCGGATTAGCAAGGCGAACGGTATGGCATTCGGTAGAACGATTGACTTTATCGCAATTAGTAACGATCTCTCTCGGTATTACGCTCGATATTAATATTCATACTGCGAATTAAAGTGTCCGTTGCAGTAGTGTACAGCGGTTTGACTCCTTGAATGCCATGTTTAACCACCGGAATCACAGGATTGGTGTAGCTATGCATCTGAAGTTCGGCTCTCGACGAAGGTGGTAACGCTGTGGAACGGATTGACACTCAATCATCTAATTAATTCATGAAATTAATGTGCTCGTCACTAAAATGTTTTATAATTGTTTCCCTAAACACGTAACTACAATCACGATACGACGTGTTAGATTCTTGTACGTTAAGGCCGTCGGTAAAGTGTTTGACTTGCTACCAATTGGCAGTGCTCTCAAACGGTATGACGCTTTACTTTTCTATTCAAACCGTGAATCAGAGAGCCTAATGGCAATACTTATCAGTGGATATACTCCAGCAATACCTGGTTTTACTCTCCGAATCTCAGCATTGGTGATGTTATTCACTTAGCCGTTCGTCTCTCACAGAAGGTGGCAACGCTGTCGAACCCTTCGCCTTTCGAGCATCTAATACATGCATTAAATTAAAGTGCGCGTCACTAAAATGTATGCAAATTTACTTCTCTGAGCACGGAGTTATACCTTCGATACAGCGGGATACATTCTAGGAAGGTAAGGCTTTCGGTAAAAAGTTTGTCACTATAGCAAAAGATAACGATCTACAACGATTTGACTCAGTACTTCAAAATTAAGACCATGAAGTGGACCTTCTAATGCCAAATGCTTCAGCGTGTTTTCTCCCGGTATACATGGTTTGCCTCTCGAAGTTACAGGGTAGTTGGACCTGTTGACTTAGCCGTTCGACTCGCAGCGAACGTGTTACAGCTGAGGCCCCGTATGACACCCGAACATCTAATTAATGTTCAAAATTATGGTGCCCGTTGCAAAAATGTATACTAATGCCTTTCTCGTGACAGGAAGTTATACACTGGATGCAGCCGGTGATATTCTGGAAGGGTAACGCCATCTGTAAAATGTTTGACTTTAAACCGATTGGTCACGTTCTGAAATAGCATGACGTTCTACTTTAATATTCAAACAGAGAATTTAGGTGTCTCTTGCGCGTACTGTTCAGTGGTTTTACACCCGAAATACCTGATTATCGGAATCTCAGGATATGTTATATGCTATTGCCGCAGGTGTGCAACTCGGAAAGAAGGTGGTACTGTTCTCGAGCGGTCAGAATTTCGATTTCGCTGTTCCTACACCAATATGTGGAGTCCCTCTGCCAAAATATCTACTGACTTGTGTTTGCGTGAACAATAAGGAAGAGACTCCACAGCGGATTTGTTTCGCCGAAGGCCAGGTATTCGGTATAAAGAATAACTTTATACAAATTGGTAAAGTTCACCGGCAGTTTCACTCTCTACTATAATTTCCATAACGTGAATTAATGTGTCCATTGCCCATACTGATCAACGGATTTACCCCTGGGATACCTGGTTTGACTTTCCGCATCACGGGGTAAGTGAAGCTAGTGAATTAGCCGTATGAATCTCAAGTAAGGTGGTAACGTTCTCGGACGTTTCGACTCTAGATGTTGATATTTATACACAAACATGTAGTGTCCGTCCGCCAAAATGTGTACTTATTTGTATCGGTGAACATATTCAGGACACTCGCTACAGCAGGTTATATTTTGCGGAAGGTAAGGTATTCGGTAAAAGGAATGACCTTCAACGAGTTGCAAATGTTCCCCGACGGATGACGCTCTACTGTACTATTCAAACCGTGAATTAAGGTGTCGAATGCCAATACTGTACAGCGCATTTACTGCCGGAATATCCAGCTTGATTTTCGGAATCAAAGGTTTAGTGAAGCTATTGACTTAGCGGTTCAAATCTCGAAGAAGGTGGTGAGTTTCTAGGACGGTTTGATACGCGATCTTCTTGTTCATAATAATATTAAGGTCCTCGTCACTGCCGTGTATACTAATTTGAATCTCAGAACACGAAGTTATAATGTCGCTGAAGCGAGTGAGGATCGAGTATGGTACGACCATCCCTAAATGGTTTGACTTTATAGCAATTAGTAACGTTCTCACACGATGTGACGCAATATTTTAATACTCACTCTAATGAAGGTATCTATTGCCAATACTCATTGGCGGATTTACTCCAGGAATATCTGGCTTGACTGTCGGAATCACAGGATAAGTGGAGCTATATTCTTAGCCGTTTGACTCTCAAAGGAGGTGGTAACGTCCTCGAACGGATTCACCTCGACCTTCTAATTCATGAATGACATGAAGGTGCGCATGACTAAAGTGTATAGTATCCTGCTTCTCTGAACACGGAGTTATACTTTCGATACAGGGGGATAGCATCACGGAGGGTAAGAACTTCGGTAAAATGTTTGACTGCATACCAATACGAAACGTTCAACATCGGTTTGAATCTGTACCTAAATATCTATAGCCGGAAATACGGCGTCTAATGCCGATGATGTATGGCGGATTTACGCCTTGAATGCCTGATCTGACTCTCGTAATCACAGGTTAGGTCAAGCTATTGACATAGCCGTTCGTGATCCAAAGAAGGTTGTCACGTTCCCGAACGGTTTGATACTCCATCCTCGAATTCATGCCTGAAAATAACGTGGATGTTACTAAAATGTATTCTAATGTCTTCCTCTGGACTCCAAGTTATACTCTCAATACAGCGGGTTAGCCTCTCGGATGGTAAGGCCTTCTCTATAAACTTTGCATATATATCAATACGAAACGTCTTACAAAGGTTTGATTCTGAAGTTTAGTATTTATACACTGAAATAGGTAGTACAATACATAGTTCGAACATCGATCGTCTAATTCATACATGACACTAAGGTGCCCGACACTGAAATGAATACTTATTTCTTTCTCTGAACAAGAGGATATACTCTCGATGTACCTGGTTTGCCTCTCGAACTCACAGGACAGTCGAAAGTATTGAGGCAGCTGTGGCACTCTAAAAAAGGATTTCATAGTTCTCGCACCGTACGCCCTAGGTATTCCAATTCATACATGAACATAATATGTCTGTCTGCTAAACTGCCTACTAGTTTGATCACGAGACAAGTAGGGATCACAATCGCTGCAGCGGGTTTGGTTCTCGGAAGGTAAGGTATTGGGTTAGGAGAATGACTTTGTACCAATACTTAACGTTCTCCGACGGTTGTACTCTCAACCTTAATATTCATGTCGCGATATGATGTGTCTATGTCGAATATTGTTCGGAGGGTTTAATCCAGGAATACCTTTTTTGACGCTCGGAATCACAGGATGAATGAAGCTAATGGCATACACGTTCGACTCTGAAAGGAGCTGGTAACGTTGTCAAACGGTTTGACCCTCGATCTTCTAATTCACGCATAAAATTAAGGTGCTCGTCCATAAAATGTACGCTAGTTCGTACATTTGAACATGGTGTTATTCTCTCCATTTAGAAGGGTTAGTTTTTCGGAGGATTTAGTACCGAAATACCTGGTTTGACTCTCGGAATGGCGTGATAAGTGGATCAATTGACTTAGCCGTTCGTCTCTCACAGTAGGTGGTAACGTTCTCGAACGGTTTGACGCTCTACATTTATATTCAAACCGCGAGCTGAGGAGTTTACTACCAATAGTGTACAGCGGACTGACTACCGGCACACCTGGTTTGCATATCGGAGTAGCAGGGAAGGTGATGTTATTGACGTAGTCGATCGTCTCTCACCGATGGTGGCAACGTCCTCGAGACGTTTGACCCACGATCTTCTGACTCGTACATGAGTATATGGTGCCCGTCTGCTAACATGTCTAATAGTTTGTTTCCGTGAATAATAAACATGGCACTCCCTACAGCGGGTTGTGCTTCTCGGAAGGCATGGACTTCGGGTTCATATTTAACTCTATTAGAATATGTATCTTTCTACTACGGTTTTTCGCTCTATATTAGTATTCAAACGGTGAACTAAGGTGTATTTGCCAACAATGTTCAGCGGATTTACTCCAAGAATACCTTGGTTGTCTCTTTGAATCGCAGGATAAGTGAAGCTGTTGTCTCAGTTGGGCGTCTCTAGAAAAAGGTGGCAGTGTTCTCGAACGGTTGGAGTTTCGTTCTTCATAATTCATACATGATATTAAGGCGCCCGTCACTAAAGTGATTACAATTTTCTTCCTCCGAACACGTAATTACAATCTCGATGACGCGGGTGAGTTTCGCGCAAGGTAAGATCTTCGGTAAGACATTTGACTTTTGTACCAATTGTTTGCGTTCTCAGACGGTGTGACGTTACATTTTGATATTCACTCCGTGAATTAAGGGGTCTACTGGCAATACGGTCCAGCGGATGTACTTCAGCAATACCTGCATTGACTCTCCGAATCACTGGAAGCGTCAGTCCGCTTGAGAGCATTACCAATTGGTACGAAGTCAAACTTATAATGAAGACCTAACCCTCCGAAAAGCTCACCCGCTGTATCGCCAGTGTAACTTCGCGTCTGGAGAAACACATTAGTGTACATAATATAGATGGTCACCATTATTCTGTGCATGAATTATACGATCTCGTGTCAAACCTTCGCGGAGCTTTACCACGTTCTCTGAGAGTCGAACGACTAAGAAAATAGCTTCTGCTATCCAGTCATACCGAAAGTCGAACCAGGTATTCCGAAAGCGCATCCGCTGGACAATATTGGCAATAGACAGCTTATTTCACGGTATGAATACTATGGTAGGGCGTCAAATGGTTATAGAGCTTTATCTTTTGGTGTAGAGTCAAATTTTTTACCGGAGGCCTTACCGTCCGAGGAGTCTATCACGCCATAGATAGTGTCCTGCTTGGAGTTGGCGGAAACAAATTAGCAGAAGTTTTAGCAGACGGACGCCTTATTTTCATGCATGAAAAGAAGACACGAGAGTAAATCCGTTCGAAAGCGTTACCACCATCTTTGAGAACAATACCGGTCATGTCAGTGACTGCAACCACCCTGTGATTCCGAGAGTGAAACAAGTGATTTCGGTGTAAATCCGCTGAACTTGATAGGCAATTGACACCGCAATTCACGGAATGAGCATTAAAGTAGTGAGTCATACTGTCGGAGAACATTATCAATTGGTATACAGTCACTCTTTTTACCGAAGTCCTTACCTTCCGAGTTCATAACCCGCTGTATAGATTGTATAACTTCGTGCTCAGAGAAAGGAATTAGTATCCATTTCAGTGCCGGGCCCACAAATTTCTTGTATCAATTAGAAGGTTGGTTGTCAAATGGATCGGGAACGTGACCTTTCGTTGAGAGTCGATCGGCTAAGTCAGGAGCTTCACCTATCCTAATATTCTGGGTTGAGAACCAGGCAGTACAGGATTAACTCCGCTGAAAAGCATTGTCAATAGAAATATTAATTCACTGTTCTAATATTAAAGTCGCACGTCAAATCTTTGTAGAACGTTATTTTTTCGTATAGCATCAAATTTTTTACCGAAGGCCATACCTTCCGAGAAGCCCGACCCGCTGCAGGAAGTGTCTTGCTCAGTGTTCAAGGTAGCGAATTAGTATCATTTACTCCGGGCATACATGGTTTGACTCTTATAATATTGGAATACGTCAAGCTATGGACTTAGCCGTCCGTCTCTCCAAGAAAGTGGTAACGTTTTCGAACGGTTATACTCTCGATCTTCTATTTCATACGTGCAGTTCAGGTACTCGACACTAAATCGAATACTAATTTCTTTCTCGGAACACGATGCTATACCCCCCCCCCCCCAAACAGCCGGTTTGTTCTTTGAAGGGTAAGGTCTTCGGCAAAACGATCGACTTTATAGCAATTGATATCGTTCTCGAACGGTTTGACGCTTTATTTTAATATTCAAACCATCAGATGCGGTCACCAACTAACAATACATTCAGTTTGTTTACTCCTGGCATTCTGGGCTTGACTCTCGGTACCGCAATGGTAGGTGAAGCTATTGACTCAAACGTACGATTCTCAAAGCAGTTGGTAACGATCTCGAAGGGTTTGACACTCGATCTTCTAATTCATATTTGAATATAATGTGTGCTTCTGCTACAATGAATACTCGTTTGTTTCCTTGAACAGTAAGCATGAAACTCGTTAAAGCGGGTTAGGTTCTAGGAAGGTTATGTATTCGGTAAAAGAATGACTTTATACCAATTGGTAACGTCCTACGACGGATTGACCTTCTACTTTAATATACATAGCGAGAATTAATTGAAATTACCTACTCTTGACAAATATTATTGTGTAAAGTTTGCTGCATTGACATTTTCGACGAGTACTGTGGTGAGCTAATTTTATTGCATATACAATATGAAAATTTGATCGATTGAAATTTTCTACTGTTGTCAAGATTTATTAAATTTAAAATATAAATCAGCAAATTATTAAGCTTATAGATTGATAATCTATCGATATATTATAAAATAATATTTTATATGAAATTTGATTAACAATTAATTTTATACTATTTAGATAGTATAAATAATTAATTTTATACTATTTTAGTCGAGTAGCATAAATTCATTTATTATAAATACATAATTTTATAGTATTTTGGTAGCATAAACAATTAATATTATACTTTTTTGGTCGAGTAGTATAAATTAATTTATTATAAACAATTAATTTTATATTGTTTTAATCGAGTAGTATAAATTAATTTATTACAAATAATTAATTTCACACTATTTTAATGGTATCAATAATTTTATACTATTTTAGTCGAGTAGTAT